>NW_027675466.1:1975000-2217500 GCF_965601325.2 Salmo salar
GATGTACACACACCTTGTGGAGTTTTATACCAAACAGAAGAATGAAAAGTATCTTGGGAAAGAAGAGACAGGTCCACACTGGAATAAAGAGAGCATTCTGTCACTGGGAAAACTGGCTTTTCAACAGCTTGTGAAGGGCAATCTGATTTTCTATGAAAAAGACCTGAAAGAGGCTGGCATTGATGTCAATGAAGCCTCGGTGTACTCAGGATTGTGCACACAGCTCTTTAAAGAGGAATGTTCGCTGTACCAAGACAAGGTGTACTGCTTCGTGCATCTGAGCATTCAGGAGTTTCTGGCTGCTTTATATGTGTTCCTCTCATTCATCAACAACAATGAGAATCTAATGGCCGAACCGCAATCAACGTCCAGGAACCTTTCTGCGCTGTTCTCTCTGTATCTCATGGACAAACAGCAAACAAAGGCCATGATCTTTTCTGTGATGTTCAGAGACAAGCCTAAAGTTTCTTTCTACAAGAGTGCTGTGGATAAAGCCTTACACAGTGAGATGGGAAACCTGGACCTTTTCCTCCGCTTCCTTCTGGGACTCTCACTGGAGTCCAATCAGAAGCACTTACGAGATCTACTGACAAAGACAAGAAGCAGCTCACAGACCCATGAAAAAACAGTCAAGTACATCAAGGAGAAGATCAGGGAGAATCCCTCTCCAGAGAGGAGCATCAATCTGTTCCACTGTCTGAATGAACTGAATGACCATTCTCTAGTGGAGGAGATCCAAAGCTTCCTGAGATCAGGAAGTCTCTCAGAACCCAACCTGTCACCTGCACAGTGGTCAGCTCTGGTCTTTGTATTGCTGACTTCAGAAAAGGAGCTGGATGTGTTTGACCTGAAGAAATACTCCAGATCAGAGGAAGGTCTTCTGAGGCTGCTGCCAGTGTTCAAAGCCTCCAGTGCATTTCTGTGAGTACATAAAATGACATATAAAATCTAATCATCAGGAAGAAATATTCAGGTTAAAGAAAAATATGCATTATAATATGTGTATAATATTACATTGAAAACATTGAATAAATGCATTGATTTTCACATTAGTATAACAATATGACCATACAATTGTAGCTGACGGAAGATGAATCTATATGTTGTTTGAGAGAATAAACCAAATGCATCTTCCATTGTCCTTCAACACTACTGGTGTTAACTAAACAGTGTGTTTGTGAAGTCATGATGATCTCGTTGCAGGCTGTCAGGCTGTGGAGTCACAGAGGAAGGCTGTGCTTCTCTGGTCTCAGCTCTGAGGTCAAACCCCTCACACCTGAGAGAGCTGGACCTGAGCTACAATCACCCAGGAGACTCAGGAGTCAGACTGCTCTCTGCTGGACTGGAGGATCCACACTGCAGACTGGAGAAACTCAAGTATGTAGAGGGTTTATGTCAATGTTCATATCAGACATGTTTGACTTTTCAGGCTAGGTAATACAAACATTCTGACCACCACTTGGACAAAGTTATATGCTGACTGTGTGTCCAGTGTGTGTGTGTGTGTGTGTGTGTGTGTGTGTGTGTGTGTGTGTGTGTGTGTGTGTGTGTGTGTGTGTGTGTGAATAAATGCATTGATTTTCACATTAGTATAACAATATGACCATACAATTCTAGGACACAGAAGAAGAATATATATGTTGTTTGGGAGAATTAACCAAATGCATCTGCCATTGTCCTTCTACACTAAATTAACAATGTGTTTGAAGTCATGATCTCTTTGTCAGGCTGTCAGGCTGTGGAGTCACAGAGGAAGGCTGTGATTCTCTGGTCTCAGCTCTGAGGTTAAACCCCTCACACCTGAGAGAGTTGGATCTGAGTAACAATGACCTGAAGGATTCAGGAGTGAAGCTGCTCTCTGCTGGACTGGGGAATCCCCACTGTAAACTGGAGACTCTGAGGTCAGTATTATCAGATATGAAAGTACTTTATGCATGTAGTTCTCCCATTTGAAAAAGTCGTAATTATTCGGACATATTACTTATAGTGTATTAAAGTAGTCATAAGTTTAGCATGTTGTCCCATATTCCATGCCTGCTGTCACGTTTCTCTAAGACAGAACCCAGAAGCAGACCAGGTGAGTAAAATGAAGGTGAGTATTTATTGGTAGTCTTGATGTGTAATTTGAGTGATCCAGGAGACGGAGCGGCAGCGGAGGTGAGTTGATGAGAGTAGATGGGTGGATTCAATGACGTCACTGTATCCACCGACGGCCAGTCAAGGGAGTTGAATGTTCCGGGAGGATGACTGTAGACAGAGTAAACGGGGGGGGGAGTAACCAGTAACAAGAACAAAACAACAAGACTAGCTCAGGAAACATGAGGCTGTTCGTTGCTAACGATCCAGCAGGGAATGGATGTCAGCTCAGGGCTTATGAAGAGGTGATGATCAGGACCAGGTGTGCAGAAGGTTGATGAGATGCAGGTGTATGGTAATCACTAGATCTCCCGCCTAACTTCGTCGCCTAGCAACCAGATAGGTTTCTGAACGCACCCTTAGACACCAAACAAAAAACAGTCAGCTCAGGCAGAAACAGACTCAGGAAGCGGGATTCCTGACACCTGCAGTGAGGCTTGTGATTCTACTAACTTGTTGAATTCATTAGCAGTTGGTCTTGGTTGTGTTTTGGATGATGTTTTTCCTAATGGATACTGATTAGTAAATAATGTCCTGTCATTTTGGAGTCACTTCACTTCTATTGTCAGTGACTTCTACATTCATGTGGATGCTACCATGATTATGAATAACCATGAATGAATCATGAATGATGATAAATGAGAAACGGAGGCACAAAGATCAAACCCCCTCTGTTATTGGTAATGGTGAGAGGTTAGCATGTTTTGTTGTATCCACTGTTATTGGTAATGGTGAGAGGTTAGCATGTTTTGTTGTAGCCTCTGTTATTGGTAATGGTGAGAGGTTAGCATGTGTTGTTGTATCCTCTGTTATTGGTAATGGTGAGAGGTTAGCATGTTTTGTTGTATCCTCTGTTATTGGTAATGGTGAGAGGTTAGCATGTTTTGTTGTAGCCTCTGTTATTGGTAATGGTGAGAGGTTAGCATGTTTTGTTGTAGCCTCTGTTATTGGTAATGGTGAGAGGTAAGAATGTTTTGTTGTAGCCTCTGTTATTGGTAATGGTGAGAGGTTAGCATGTTTTGTTGTAGCCTCTGTTATTGGTAATGGTGAGAGGTTAGCATGTTTTGTTGTAGCCTCCTTTATTGCTAATGGTGAGAGGTTAGCATGTTTTGTTGTAGCCTCTGTTATTGGTAATGGTGAGAGGTTAGCATGTTTTGTTGTAGCCTCTGTTATTGGTAATGGTAAGAGGTTAGCATGTTTGTGTAGCCTCTGTTATTGGTAATGGTGAGAGGTTAGTATGTTTTCTTGTAGTCTCTGTTATTGGTAATGGTGAGAGGTTAGCATGTTTTGTTGTAGCCTCTGTTATTGGTAATGGTGAGAGGTTAGCATGTTTTGTTGTGGCCTCTGTAACTTTCTCACTCATTATGATTCATGATTCATTCATGATTCTTCTTAATCATGGCATCATCAGAATTTCGTTTTTAATCGTGAATCACATACAGTTGAAGTCGGAAGTGTACATACACTTAGGTTGGAGTCATTAAAACGTGTTTTTCAACCACTCCACAAATTTCTTGTTAACAAACTATAGTTTTGGCAAGTCGGTTAGGACATCTACTTTGTGCATGACACAAGTAATTTTTGAAACAATTGTTTACAGACAGATTATTTCACTTATAATTCACTGTGTCACAATTCCAGTGGGTCAGAAGTTTACATACACTAAGTTGACTGTGCCTTTAAACAGCTTGGAAAATTCCAGAAAATGATGTTATGGCTTTAGAAGCATCTGATAGACTAATTGACATAATTTGGATGTATTTCAAGGCCTACCTTCAAACTCAGTGCCTCTTTGCTTGACATCATGGGAAAAAGAAAAGGAATCAGCCAAAATCTCAGAAAAAAAGATTGTAGACCTCCACAAGTCTGCTTCATCCTTGGGAGCAATTTCCAAACGCCTGAAGGTAACACGTTCAATCAATAGTACGCAAGTCTAAACACCATGGGACCACACAGCCATCATACCATCCCAACTGTGAAGCACGGCGGTGGCAGCATCATGTTGTGGGGGTGCTTTGCTGCAGGAGGGACTGGTGCACTTCACAAAATAGATGGCATCATGAGGCAGGAAAATTGTGGATATATTGAAGCAACATCTCGAGACATCAGTCAGGAAGTTAAAGCTTGGTCACAAATGGGTCTTCCAAATGGAAAATGACCCCAACGATACTTCCAAAGTTGTGGCAAAATGGCTTAAGGACAACAAAGTCAAGGTATTGGAGTGGCCATCACAAAGCCCTGACCTCAATACTATAGAACATTTGTGGCCAGAATTAAAAAGCGTGTGTGAGCAAGGAGGCCTACAAACCTGACTCAGTTACACCAGCTCTGTCAGGAGGAATGGGACAAAATTCACCCAACTTATTGTGGGAAGCTTGTGGAAGGCTACCCGAAACGTTTAACCCAAGTTAAACCATTTAAAGGCAATTCTACCAAATACTAATTGAGTGTATGTAAACTTCTGACCCACTGGGAATGTGATGAAAGAAATAAAAGCTGAAATAAATCATTCTCTCTACTATTATTCTGACATTTCACATTCTTAAAATAAAGTGGTGATCCTAACTGACCTAAGACAGGGGACTTTTACTAGGATTAAATGTCAGGAATTGTAAAAATTGAGTTTAAATGTATTTGGCTAAGGTATATGTAAACTTCTGACTTCAACTGTATGTATTAAAATATCCTCAAATAAAAGGTGACATTGTATACTGTCACCTCATATGAAACATTTGATCTGAAATCCAAAATGTTGGAGTATAGAGCCACATTTAAAATGTTATCTTCACTGTCAAAATAGATATGTGTGGACTGTATACTCAATACAATCTAAATCTGATACCTCACTGTCTGTCTTTTGACTGATACTGCTTTTTAAACTGGTCTGGTCAGTCTACTCAAATATTTGTACTATACATGTTTCTATCTGCAGGCAAAACTTTGATAATTTGTCATTTTTAATGATGATACATTCATTTACGAATAGATATGGAAGGTTTCAGGACACTGATATCTGAATATGTTGAAAAATGATACTGCCACTATTTTCACCATCAAAGCATAGCAGTGTGATTTTAATATGATTTGACTCTTTGCAGGCTGTCAGGCTGTCTAGTCACAGAGGAAGGCTGTGATTCTCTGGTCTCAGTTCTCAGTTCAAACCCCTCACACCTGAGAGAGCTGGACCTGAGTAACAATGACCTGAAGGATTCAGGAGTGAAGCTGCTCTCTGCTGGACTGGGGAATCCCCACTGTAAACTGGAGACTCTGAGGTCAGTATTCCTGTAGTTGGTCAACAAGTGATAACTGTTCACCAGATCCACATGTGTTTACCAGGCACACATAGTCCACACCATATGTGTTTGGACAGTGAAGCTTACAGTTTTAAATGTGGTGCTATGCTCCAGCATTTTGGATATGAGGTAGAATGTTTCTTATTAGGTGACAGTACAGAATGTCACCTTTTATTTGAGGGTATTTTCATACATAGCTGTGTTACTGTTAAGAAAGGAAAGCACCTTATGTATTTAGTTCTCCCATTTGAAAAAGTTGTACATATTCGGACAAATTCACTTATATTGTATTAAAGTTGTCATAAGTTTAGTATTTAGTTCCATGCCTGCAGTGATAACATCAAGCTTGTGATTCTACTAACTTGTTGAATGCATTTGCAGTTTGTCTTGGTTGTGTTTTGGATGATGTTTTTCCTAATAGAAACTGAATGGTGAATAATGTCCTGTCATTTTGGAGTCACTTCACTTGTATTGTCAGTAAGAATATTACATGTTTCTGAACACTTCTACATTCATGTGGATGCTACCATGATTATGAATAATCATGAATGAATCGTGAATGATGATGAATGAGAAAGTTACAGAGGCACAAAGATCAGACCCCCTCTGTTATTGGTGTTATTCTGTATACTTCTGGCCCTTCTTTGGACACGGTGTTAACTAACCTCTAGACGAGCTTCAATGCCATACAGCTCTCCTTCCGTGGCCTCCAACTGCTCTTAAATACAAGTAAAACTAAATGCATGCTCTTCAACCGAACGCTGCCTGCACCTGCCCGCCTGTCCAGCATCACTACTCTGGACGGTTCTGACTAAGAATATGTGGACAACTACAAATACCTAGGTGTCTGGTTAGACTGTAAACTCTCCTTCCAGACTCACTATAAGCATCTCCAATCCAAAGTTAAATCTAGAATTGGCTTCCTATTTCGCAACATAGCATCCTTCACTCATGCTGCCAAACATACCCTTATAAAACTGACCATCCTACCGATACTCGACTTCGGCGATGTCATTTACAAAATAGCCTCCAATACCCTACTCAATAAACTGGATGCAGTCTATCACAGTGCCATCCGTTTTGTCACCAAAGCCCCATATACAGTGGGGGAAAAAAGTATTTGATCCCCTGCTGATTTTGTACGTTTGCCCACTGACAAAGAAAGGATCAGTCTATAATTTTAATGGTTTATTTGAACAGTGAGAGACAGAATAACAACAAAAACATCCAGAAAAACTCATGTCAGAAATGTTATAAATTGATTTGCATTTTAATGAGGGAAATAAGTATTTGACCCCCTCTCAATCAGAAAGATTTCTGGCTCCCAGGTGTGTTTTATACAGGTAACGAGCTGAGATTAGGAGCACACTCTTAAAGGGAGTGCTCCTAACCGCAACTTTGCTTCTGGTACGCAAGCTGTTTTCATTAGTTCCCCGCATCCAGTGCAAGCGGGAGGGATTGTTAATTCCGCTACCGAACTGCCCCTAATCAAAACCAAACAAAACGGCCTAAACCCAGCTGTCAGAAAACACAGAAAATGTCACTTTTTTCAATGTGTCAATCACTCTCGATTCATCTGGGACCCACGGGCTAAGCCCAAGGGACTACTATGAGGGCACTGGAACATTCGTAGTGTCATTCCAAAAAGTGATCAAATTCAACATCTACTCACAGACTCCAACCTTACTTCCTCTGCCTCTCAGAGACATGGCTCCATACAAACTCTCCATGTGCTGCTTTGATTGTGCATGGCTACAATGTTTTCAGGAGAAACAGGATTGAAGGAAGAGGAGGGGGTCTGATGATTTACATTAAAGAACATATCCGATGTAAACAAATTGAGTGGTCATGTGATAATGAACTAGAATGTATTGGCCTGAACGTTACACTGTCTCCCCAAATGTCCTTTACCCTTATTGGAATGTATAGACCACCTTCCACCAAAAGTGTGTTTTTTGATCAGTTTAATAACATGCTTAGGGAATGTGATTTTGGGAAGGAGGTCATCTTAATGGGAGATTTTAATATTAATTATGAAGACAAGTCTTGTAGGAAAACCCTCAAACGGATCACTAATACCTTTGACCTTACACAGCTCGTTAAAGGGCCAACCAGGGTGACTTGTTGCTCTAAAACACAGATTGATTTGGTGTTCAGTAATAAACCAGAGAGAGTGACTAAATCATTCAATATGGTTACTGGGCTATCTGATCATAATTTGACACTTATAGCCAGAAAGTTGTCTAAGAGCAGGTTTAAGCTCTCTACTGTTAGAAAGCCGGATCAACTAAGAATACCTAAGAGCGAATTAAACTATTTTGAAAAAGCAATTAATGGAATTAACTGGAATGATCTCTTGTCCTATACAGACGTGGAAGCTGATAGTGAGGTTTTTCTATCCACAATCCAGGCTACAATAAATGGTTTCCTAAAGAAAATCAAATCCAAACCTGGCCAAAAGAGCACTCTTCCTTGGCTAAATGGAAAAATCTGGAAACTGATGAAAGAACGAGATTATGCTCTAAAAACAGCCCTAAAATCCAAATTAGAGCATGACAGACGTAGGTTTACCATGTTGAGAAATAAGGTGATGAAAGAAATCAGACAGGCCAAGGCAAACTTTTTTATTAACATAATTGGTGAGGCAAAGGGAAATTGTAAATTGATCTGGGAGAATCTAAAAAAGTTAACAGGGAAAGACCATAGTAACACCGCAAAAAGACTAGAAATCATGGTGAATAACAATCTAACACAGGATGCAGTCGAAATAGCAATAGCCTTCAATTCCTACTTTATTGACTCTGTCAGGGTACTGACACAGAACCCCTCCACTGGTTTATTGGGCTCAGTGCTAGTGAATGACGCTCAACCTGTCTTCATCATAAGGGAGGTTTCTGAGTCAAAGGTGAACAAGGTGATTAGCTCACTAAAGAACTCTAAATCCAAAGATGTGTTTGGGCTGGACTCTACCTTTCTTAAAAACTACAAAGAGTCACTCATTGGCCCCATTACTAAGGTCACCAACACATCTATTGGTCTGGGGGTGTTTCCAAGGGTATGGAAGTCAGCCATAATAACGGCCATCTTTAAATCGGGCGACCCTGCTGATGTGAGTAACTACAGGTCCATTAGTACACTACCTGTAGTGTCGAAGGTTGTTGAAAAGTGTGTAGCAGAACAACTGATTTCCCACCTCAACAACAGCCCCTTCACATTACACTCCATGCAGTTTGGCTTCAGAGCGAAACACTCCACAGAAAAGGCCAACTGCTTTCTTCTGGAAAATGTGAAGTCCAAGATGGACAAAGGGGGCGTTGTTGGGGCTGTGTTTCTGGACCTAAGGAAGGCTTTCGATACTGTTAACCATGAGATTCTCATCACAAAATTGTCCAAGTTCAACTTTTCCCCCGATGCCTTGAGATGGATGAAATCATACCTTGAAGGCAGAACTCAGTGTGTCAGAGTGAGCAATGAGCTGTCGCCCACTCTTAGTTATGATATGGGCGTGCCCCAAGGGTCAATACTGGGGCCCCTCCTGTTCAGCTTGTACAATAATGATCTGCCTTCCGTCTGCACTGGGTCTGAAGTTCAAATGTATGCAGATGATTCAGTGATATATGTGCATGCAAAGAGCAAACTACAAGCTGCACAAGAACTCACTACTGTAATGGTCCAGGTTACAAAGTGGCTCAGTGACTCGTGTTTGCATCTCAATGTGAAAAAAACAGTTTTCATGTTCTTCACAAAGAGGGCAACAGATGCTACTGAGCCAGTTGTCTATGTGTCAGGGGAGAAGCTCCAGGTGGTATCTGATTTTAAGTACCTTGGAATCATACTTGATTCCAACCTCTCTTTTAAAAAGCATGTGAAAAAGGTCATTCAAATAACCAAATTCAACCTAGCTAATTTCCGATTTATACGAAATTGTTTGACCACAGAGGTAGCAAAACTGTATTTCAAATCAATGATACTCCCCCACTTAACATACTGCTTGACTAGTTGGACCCAAGCTTGCTATACAACATTAAAACCTATTCAGTCTGTCTACAAACAGGCTCTCAAAGTGCTCGATAGGAAGCCCAATAGCCATCATCACTGTTACATCCTCAGAAAGCATGAGCTCCTGAGTTGGGAAAATCTTGTGCAATACACCGACGCATGTCTTGTATTCAAGATCCTAAATGGCCTGGCTCCCCCTCTCCCCCTCCGCTCCCCCTCCACTCAGTATTTTTGTAAAACAGAAAACCCAAACATATGGCAGCAGATCCACAAGGTCTGCCATGAGAGGTGACTGTATAGTTCCCTTAAGGAAAAGCACCTTTAGTAAATCCGCTTTCTCTGTGAGAGCGTCCCATGTCTGGAATACACTGCCATCAGACACACATAACTGCACCACATATCACACTTTCACAAATTGCATGAAGACATGGCTAAAGGTCAATCAGATTTGTGAACATAATCCCTAGCTGTGTATTGCCACTTTCCATGTTGTCTGTTGTCTGGAGCTTGTGAGGTGTGGAAACACTGTTGTTTTTATGGATTTTGTCTTGTTGCTTTTTGTCCTATGTTGCTCTGTCTGTATGCTACATCTTGCTTGTCCTATGTTGCTCTGTCTGTATGCTATGTCTTGCTTGTTCTATGTTGCTCTGCGTGTGCTCACTGCTCAATGATTGTCTATATTGTAATTGTTTTTAATAACCTGCCCAGGGACTGCGGTTGAAAATTAGCCGGCTGGCTAAAACCGTCACTTTTACTGAAACGTTGATTAATGTGCACTGTCCCTGTAAAAATAAAATAAACTCAAACTCTTGGTGTTTGTAAATATTGTAGAATGTTTATTTGTCAAATTCTTGACACAACAATCTGGTTTGTGTATAAACTCAATTCAACTGAATGAAATGATGTGCCAGATGTGACTAATAAAGGATCATCAACCAGATGGAAGAAGAGAGGTGGACATTTTTTAATATTGATCACAATATGACAGTACAAATCAATCAAATCAAATTGTATTGGTCACATTCACATGGGTAGCAGATGTTAATGGTGTGATTGTTGTCTAATCGGGTGCACAGATCCTATCAATAGGCTTTTCTCCTTCCTTCCATTTACCATAGGGGTCAGGTGACCTGCACTGACCACTCCTGGGATTTTCTGACTAAGGTACTCGTCAACTATATCCAACAAGACTCCAGCGATAACTTCTTTGGCAGGCGCCCTGCTCCGATGATCAATACATGTTGCTTCTGACGTGGACAATTTAGCCAGATCCAGTGCTTCTTCTGTTCATCATCAACACAATTAAGTTATACAATACATGCATGTTTTGTTCAATCAAGTTCATATTTATATCAAAAAACAGCTTTTTACATTAGCATGTGACGTTCAGAACTAGCATACCCCCGCAAACTTCCGGGGAATTTGCTAACAATTTACTAAATTACTCACGATAAACGTTCACAAAAAGCATAACAATTATTTTAAGAATTATAGATACAGAACTCCTCTATGCACTCGATATGTCCGATTTTAAAATAGCTTTTTGGTGAAAGCACATTTTGCAATATTCTAAGTACATAGCCCAGGCATCACGGGCTAGCTATTTAGACACCCGGCAAGTTTAGCACTCACCAATATCAGATTTACTATTATAAAAGTTTGATTATCTTTTGTTGTCTTCGTCAGAATGCACTCCCAGGACTGCTACTTCAATAACAAATGTTGGTTTGGTCCAAAATAATCCATCGTTATATCCGAATAGCGGCGTTTTGTTCGTGCGTCCCAGACACTATCCGAATGGTAAAGAAGGGTCACGCGCATGGCGCAATTCGTGACAAAAAAAATCTAAATATTCCATTACCGTACTTCGAAGCATGTCAACCGCTGTTTAAAATCCATTTTTATGCCATTTTTCTCGTAAAAAAGCGATAATATTCCGACCGAGAATGTCCATTTAGCTAAACAGAGGAAAGAAAACAAAGCTTTCGGTCGACGCGGGCACGAGCCTGAGTCTCACAGTACTGTAACCAGCCACTACCCAAACGCGCTACTTTGTTTCAGCCAGAGCCTGCAAAGCCACGATTCAGCGTTTTGCCGCCTTCTGAAACCCTATGGCAGCCGTAGGAAGTGTCACGGGACACTAAGATCCTCACTCTTCAATAAACAGAGACAAGAAGAACGACACCTTGTCAGACAGGCCACTTCCTGCATGAAATCTTCTCAGGTTTTTGCCTGCCATATGAGTTCTGTTATACTCACAGACACCATTCAAACAGTTTTAGAAACTTTAGGGTGTTTTCTATCCAAAGCCAATAATTATATGCATATTCTAGTTACTGGGCAGGAGTAGTAACCAGATTAAATCGGGTACGTTTTTTATCCATCCGTGAAAATACTGCCCCCTAGCCATAACAGGTTAATCTAACCACGTTGTCCGATTTCAAAAAGGCTTTACGGCGAAAGCATAAAATTAGATTATGTTAGGACAGTACATTGACAAAACATTACACACAGCCATTTTCAATACAAGGACAAGCGTCACCAAAAGCAGAAAACCAGCTAAAATGCAGCACTAACCTTTGACAATCTTCATCAGATGACACTCCTAGGACATTATGTTAGACAATACATGCATTTTGTGTTCTATCAAGTTCATATTTATATCAAAAAACAGCATTTTACATCGGCGCGTGATGTTCAGAAAATATTTTGCCTCCAAAAATGCCGGTGAATCAGCACAACAAATTAAAAAATACTCGTCATAAACCTTGATAAAATATTAAACTGTTATTCAAAGAATTATAGATTAACATCTCCTGAATGCAATCGCGTTGACAGATTTCAAAATAACTTTACTGGGAAGGCACACTTTGCAATAATCTGAGTACTGTGGTCAGAAAAAAAACAGCAGGCAATTATAGACACTGGCCATCTTGGAGTCATCTATTTTCATAAATAGCATTAGAAATATTCACTTACCTTTAATAATCTTCATCAGAAGGCACTTCCAGGAATCCTAGGTCCACAACAAATGTTGTTTTGTTCGATAAAGTTAATGATTTATGTCCAAATAACTCCATGTTGTCTGCGCGTTCTGTAGGCTACTCAAAATGTAGGGCGCGCGAGGGAAATGTGACGACGGAAAGTCAAGAAAAAGTTATATTTACGTTCGTTCAAACATGTCAAACGTTGTATAGCATCAATCTTTAGGGCCTTGAGAACGTGAAACTTCAGTAATATTCCAACCAGACGTTTGCATTGCCTTGAAAAACGTTTTGGAACGCAAAGGGATTTCTCACATGAACGCGCCCTATGAATTGATGTGATATTCAGGGCACCTGATTACCAGCGTTCTCCTTCGGTCTGTGTTTACCGCAAAAGGCTCAAACTACTTTCTAAGACTGTTGACATCTAGTGGAAGCCTTAGGAAGTGCTATTTGAGTCCTAACTCACTGTGTGTCAGAAAGGCAAGGACTTGAGAAAACTACAGGAACCAGATGTTCATTTCCTTGTTGGATTTCTCTCAGGGTTTTGCCTGTCATATGAGTTCTGTTATACTCACAGACATCATTCAAACAGTTTTGGAAACTTTAGAGTGTTTTCTATCCAAATCTACTAATAATATGCATATCCTAGCTTCTGGGTTGGTGTAGGAGGCAGTTAAAAACGGGCACATATTTTTTTCAAAATTCTCAAAACTGCCCCCTAGCCCCAACGTATTTTTCATGTTTTGTTCACCTACAAACTAAACACAAATCTGGCCATCTTTTCTCCTCCCTCCTGGCTGCCCTCCCTCTTCCCTTCTCAGTTCAAGTTTGTTTATTATATACACATGATAGACACTGTGTGTACAAAACATTAGGAATACCTGTTTATTCCATTACATAGACTGACCAGGTGAATCCAGGTGAAAGCTCTGATCCCTTATTGATGTCACCTAGGGCTGTGTTGGTCATGACATAGACTGACCAGGTGAATCCAGGTGAAAGCTATGATCCCTTATTGATGTCACCTAGGGCTGTGTTGGTCATGACATAGACTGACCAGGTGAATCCAGGTGAAAGCTCTGATCCCTTATTAATGTCACCTAGGGCTGTGTCGGTCATGACATAGACTGACCAGGTGAATCCAGGTGAAAGCTATGATCCCTTATTGATGTCACCTAGGGCTGTGTTGGTCATGACATAGACTGACCAGGTGAATCCAGGTGAAAGCTATGATCCCTTATTGATGTCACCTAGGGCTGTGTTGGTCATGACATAGACTGACCAGGTGAATCCAGGTGAAAGCTATGATCCCTTATTGATGTCACCTAGGGCTGTGTTGGTCATGACATAGACTGACCAGGTGAATCCAGGTGAAAGCTATGATCCCTTATTGATGTCACCTAGGGCTGTGTTGATCATGACATTTTGTCAGCCAGTGATTGTCATGCAAATAACTGACAATCTCATGGTAATTTACCCTTAATTAACATCAACACATTTAGCATCTACTGGATTCCAAACATAGCCTACAAGCCACTGATACAGACCTATGGAACACCTACATTTTAAAAAGTCTAATAAATCCATGTAATAAAGCCGACACCATCACAATAACTCCAGTATTTATCTGAGACAGGTCTAAACAAACATGGCATGAAGAAAATCTAGCCTATTTCAGAAGAACACACTAAGAATGCAGGCTGTATCCCAACCGGCCGTGATTGGGAGTCCCATAGGGCAGTACACAATTGGCCCAGCTTCGTCCAGGTTTGGCCGGTTTAGGCCGTCATTGTAAAGAAGAATGTGTTCTTAACTGACTTGCCTAGTTCAATAAAGGTTAAACAAAAAATGTAATTAAAAAATTAAAATAATTAGGGGTTCAATTAGGAAAGTTGAAATGTAAAGAATATTCTTACAAGAACCTTTTCATCTTTAGAGTTCCTCTGGGAACCTTTCCTAATCAATGGGTTCATATTTTAACCTTTCCTAATCAATGGGTTCATATTTTAACCTTTCCTAATCAATGGGTTCATATTTCAACCTTTCCTAATCAATAAGTTCATATTTTAACCTCTTAGGGCTAGGGGGCAGTATTTACACCGCCGGATAAAAAACATACCCGATTTAATCTGGTTACTACTCCTACCCAGTAACTAGAATATGCATATAATTATTAGATATGGATAGAAAACACCCTAAATTTTCTAAAACTGTTTGAATGGTGTCTGTGAGTATAACAGAACTCAAATGGCAGGCAAAAACCTGAGAGATTCCTTTACAGGAAGTGGCCTGTCTGACCATTTATTGTCTTTCTTTGACATCTCATTCAATTACAAAGGATCTCTGCGGTAACGTGACACTTCCCACGGCTCCAATAGGCTCTCAGAGCCCGGGAAAAACCTGAATGTCGTCATTCCAGCCCCAGGCTGAAACACATTATCGCCTTTGTCAAGTGGTCGATCAGGGGACAGTGGGCTTAGGCGCGTGCACTGGTCGCCCCCGTCTTTCTTTTTTTTCCTCTATTTACCGAAACGCAGATTCCCGGTCGGAATATTATCGCTTTTTTACGAGATAAATTGCATAAAAATTTATTTTAAACAGCGGTTGACATGCTTCGAAGTACGGTAATGGAATATTTAGAATTTTTTTGTCACGAAATGCGCCATGCTCGTAACCCTGATTTACCATTTCGGATAGTGTCTAGAACGCACGAACAAAACGTCGCTGTTTGGATATAACGATGGATTATTTGGGAACAAACCAACATTTGTTATTGAAGTAGAAGTCCTGGGAGTGCATTCTGACGAAGAACACCAAAGGTAATAACATTTTTCTTATAGTAAATCTGATTTTGGTGAAGGCTAAACTTGCTGGGTGTCTAAATAGCTAGCCCGTGATGGCTGGGCTATGTACTTAGAATATTGCAAAATGTGCTTTCACCAAAAAGCTATTTTAAAATCGGACATATCAAGTGCATAGAGGAGTTCTGTATCTATAATTCTTAAAATAATTGTTATGCTTTTTGTGAACGTTTATTGTGAGTAATTTAGTAAATTGTTAGTAAATTCCCCGGAAGTTTGCGGGGGGTATGCTAGTTCTGAACGTCACATGCTAATGTAAAAAGCTGTTTTTTGATATAAATATGAACTTGATTGAACAAAACATGCATGTATTGTATAACATAATGTCCTAGGTTGTCATCTGATGAAGATCATCAAAGATTAGTGCTGCATTTAGCTGTGGTTTGGGTTTATGTGACATTATAAGCTAGCTTGAAAAATGGGTGTCTGATTATTTCTGGCTGGGTACTCTGCTGACATAATCTAATGTTTTGCTTTCGTTGTAAAGCCTTTTTGAAATCGGACAGTGTGGTTAGATTAACGAGAGTCTTGTCTTTAAATAGCTGTAAAATAGTCATATGTTTGAGAAATTGAAGTAATAGCATTTCTAAGGTATTTGAAAATCGCGCCACAGCTGGCTGTTACGTAGGTGGGACGATTTGGTGCCACCTAGCCCAGAGAGGTTAAGTCAAAACTGTAACTCTGCAACTCAGGAACATTCACTGTCTTCTTGGTAATCAACTCCAGTGTAGATTTGGCCTTGTGTTTTAGATTATTGTCTGCTGATAGGTGAATTCATCTCCCAGCGTCTGGTAGAACGCTGGATTTTTCCTTTGCTTAGCTTTATTCCATTTCTTTTTATCCTGGAAAACTCCCCAATCATTAAGGATTATAAGCATACCCATAACATGATCCACCCACCACTATGCTTGAAAATATGGAGAGCGGTACCCGTTAAGGTTTTGTGTTGAATTTGCCCCAAACATATTTTGAATTCAGGACAATTTGAATTGCTTTGCCCCAGTTTTTGCAGTATTACTTCAGTGCCTTGTTGAAAACAGGATGCATGTTTTGGAATATTTGTATTATGTACAGGCTTCCTTCTTTTCACTCTGTGGAGTTACTGCAATGATGTTGATTGATCCTCAGCTTTCTCCTATCACAGCCATTACACTTTGTAACTGCTTTAATGTCACCATTGGCCTCATGGTGAAATCCCTGAGCGGTTTCCTTCCTTTCCGGCAACTGAGTTAGGAAGGACGCCTGTATCTTTGTAGTGACTGTGTGTATTGATACAGCATCCAAAGTGTAATAACTCAACCATGCTCAAAGGGATATTGAATGTCTTTTTTCACCCTTTTTTTCATCTACCAGTAGGTGCCCTTTTATGCGAGGCATTGGAAAACCTCCCTGGTCTTTGTGATTGCATCTGTGTTCACTGCTCGACTGAGGGACCTTACAGATAATTGTATGTGTGGAGTACAGAGATGAGACAGTCATTAAATCTACTTGAACATCTATGGAAAAACCTGAAAATGGTTGTCTAGCAATGGTCAACAACCAATTTGACAGAGCTTAAAGAACTTTGAAAAGAATAATGTACAAATGGTGGACAATCCAGGTGTGGAAAGACTCACAGTTGTAAGGTCCTTCTACAAAGTATTAACTCAGGGGTGTGAATACTTATGGAAATTACATTTCTAAAAATGATTTCACTTTGTCACTGTGGGGCACTGTGTGGGTGAGAGAAAAATAAATTCAATCCATTTTCAATTCAGGCTGTAAGTATAAATACTTTCACTGTCCTCGCCGCCTTCGCAATACACATTGGAGAATACAAGCCTTGAATACACCTTTACATACTGGGGTCATAATAGTTTGTAGGCCACACCGTTTGGACTCTACAGATGTTTTCATGGAAAGACCGATTTTCGAGATGTCTCATGGTCTGACAAACAATGCTTTAGCTCTGCCACCTTCCACCACAGATGTGGAAGGCTGACATAGGCAGATGTGGTGGATGAGACGCAGTCAATGTAAAAGCTGATATCTTTAAATTTCACCATTGGATTTTGATGTTTTTTTTAAATTATGTTCCTTAATTTGATGCAACCGGTGCATAAATAGACTCTCAGGCTTTCTGTCTGTCACGCAGCATAATTTGGAGGTACCTGGCTTCTGGGACTGAGTTAAACCCATTGATGAATGTCTGTTGTGACAGAAAACAACATTGTTAATACAAAGTCTCCACTGTCATTATCTCTCTCTCGCCCTCTCTCTCGCTCTCTCTCTCGCTCTCTCTCTCGCTCTCTCTCTCGCTCTCTCTCTCGCTCTCTCTCTCGCTCTCTCTCTCGCTCTCTCAATGGGCGATGAAGCCACCTAGTGGTTAAAGTGAGAGATGAACTCACCATAGAGGTAAAATAGTGGTATTACAGACATGCCCATGGGCTTTTCTCAATTCATCCTTCCTTGATTCCTCCTTGCATCCTCTTGGTCTCTTCGCTTCCTTCTCAAAACGCATTGGATAATATTGGCCAATGGGAAGGACCGTAGACTTTTTCCTCTAATAGGGAGATGGGAGTAGAAGAGACAGGAGGAGAGGAGACAGGAGACAGTTGGAGAGGAGGGGAGAATAGGAGACAGGAGGAGAGGAGACCGGAGGAGAGGAGACAGGAGACGGGAGAAGAGGAGATGGGAAGAGAGGAGATGGGAGAAGAGGAGATGGGAAGAGAGGAGACGGGAGAAGAGGAGATGGGAGAAGAGGAGATGGGAAGAGAGGAGATGGGAGAAGAGGAGATGGGAAGAGAGGAGACGGGAGAAGAGCAGATGGGAAGAGAGGAGACGGGAGAAGAGGAGAAAGGAGCCTTAGTGTCAGAGAGGGACATAGAGGAGGAAGAAGAAAATTACAAGAATATCAGAAGAGATAAAAAACAAGACACATAATTGTTGTGTTTAGATTTAGAGGAGAGTATGTAGACATACTGAACTCTGTAAAATGATTATTTATTATTTTATTAGAAACATGTCATATCATTTGCCATAGGCTTACGCTTGGTAAAAAAATAAATAGGTGGGACCAATTATTAACCACTTCAATAATAAGAATAACAAAGTCACAGATTAATAAATAAAGGAACAATGTCCTTTAACAAGGTCGACCAGCTTCCTGATTGAATGTGATTAGATACTTAAAATAGTGTCACCTGTAGTTGGACACAGAAAGGGCAGAGCAGAACTGACACACACACACACACACACACACACACACACACACACACACACACACACACACACACACACACACACACACACATGTAAAGTTCCCCTTTTAAACCTCTGATAAAGATGCAGACATAGATTTCCCCCACCACCTCTGAATAACTCTTCACACTGATGTCACAGAAAGACTGCATAGATAGAAAGAAAGGACCTTACATGGCCATCGATGGCCGGTCACAGAGTACAAGCCATAACGTGACTTCCTTATGAATGATACCCCAAACAGGCCTTATAAAGGGATAGGCTGAAAGGCTGCACTCATCACGACTTGTTGTCATGCAGCTATCATGTTATATCCCTGTGTTTAGATTATCCTGCCAGGTCTACCAACTTCCTGCTTGAAGGTGATTGGATACTCAAAACATTCTATCAACTGTAGTGGACAACAGAGAGGTACCCAGTGGAGACACATATCAGAGCAACTACTCAGCTACTTGTCAGTGAAGTTAGATATTACCATTAGGAGTCAGAAAGGTACTCCTACAGTAGATATTACCATTAGGAGTCAGAAAGGTACTCCTACAGTAGATATTACCATTAGGATACAGAAAGGTATTCCTACAGTAGATATTACCATTAGGAGTCAGTCAGAAAGGTACTCCTACAGTAGATATTACCATTAGGAGACAGAAAGGTATTCCTACAGTAGATATTACCATTAGGAGACAGAAAGGTATTCCTACAGTAGATATTATCATTAGGAGACAGAAAGGTATTCCTACAGTAGATATTACCATTAGGAGACAGAAAGGTACTCCTACAGTAGATATTACCATTAGGAGACAGAAAGGTATTCCTACAGTAGATATTACCATTAGGAGTCAGAAAGGTATTCCCACAGTAGATATTACCATTAGGAGACAGAAAGTTACTCCTACAGTAGATATTACCATTAGGAGACAGAAAGGTATTCCTACAGTAGATATTACCATTAGGGGTCAGTCAGAAAGGTATTCCTACAGTAGATATTACCATTAGGAGACAGAAAGTTATTCCTACAGTAGATATTACCATTAGGAGTCAGTCAGAAAGGTATTCCTACAGTAGATATTACCATTAGGAGTCAGTCAGAAAGGTACTCCTACAGTAGATATTACCATTAGGATACAGAAAGGTATTCCTACAGTAGATATTACCATTAGGATACAGAAAGGTATTCCTACAGTAGATATTACAATTAGGAGACAGAAAGGTACTCCTACAGTAGATATTACCATTAGGGGTCAGTCAGAAAGGTATTCCTACAGTAGATATTACCATTAGGAGACAGAAAGTTATTCCTACAGTAGATATTACCATTAGGAGTCAGTCAGAAAGGTATTCCTACAGTAGATATTACCATTAGGAGTCAGTCAGAAAGGTACTCCTACAGTAGATATTACCATTAGGATACAGAAAGGTATTCCTACAGTAGATATTACCATTAGGATACAGAAAGGTATTCCTACAGTAGATATTACAATTAGGAGACAGAAAGGTACTCCTACAGTAGATATTACCATTAGGATACAGAAAGGTACTCCTACAGTAGATATTACCATTAGGAGACAGAAAGGTACTCCTACAGTAGATATTACCATTAGGATACAGAAAGGTACTCCTACAGTAGATATTACCATTAGGAGACAGAAAGGTACTCCTACAGTAGATATTACAATTAGGAGACAGAAAGGTACTCCTACAGTAGATATTACCATTAGGATACAGAAAGGTTCTCCTACAGTAGATATTACCATTAGGAGACAGAAAGGTACTCCTAGAGTAGATATTACCATTAGGAGACAGAAAGGTGTTCCTACAGTAGATATTACCATTAGGAGACAGAAAGGTATTCCTACAGTAGATATTACCATTAGGAGTCAGTCAGAAAGGTACTCCTACAGTAGATATTACCATTAGGATACAGAAAGGTATTCCTACAGTAGATATTACCATTAGGAGACAGAAAGGTATTCATACAGTAGATATTACCGTTAGGAGACAGAAAGGTACTCCTACAGTAGATATTACCATTAGGATACAGAAAGGTACTCCTACAGTAGATATTACCATTAGGAGACAGAAAGGTACTCCTACAGTAGATATTACCATTAGGAGACAGAAAGGTGTTCCTACAGTAGATATTACCATTAGGAGACAGAAAGGTATTCCTACAGTAGATATTACCATTAGGAGTCAGTCAGAAAGGTACTCCTACAGTAGATATTACCATTAGGATACAGAAAGGTACTCCTACAGTAGATATTACCATTAGGATACAGAAAGGTACTCCTACAGTAGATATTACCATTAGGAGTCAGTCAGAAAGGTACTCCTACAGTAGATATTACCATTAGGAGTCAGTCAGAAAGGTATTCCTACAATAGATATTACCATTAGGAGTCAGTCAGAAAGGTACTCCTACAGTAGATATTACCATTAGGAGACAGAAAGGTATTCCTACAGTAGATATTACCATTAGGATACAGAAAGGTACTCCTACAGTAGATATTACCATTAGGAGACAGAAAGGTACTCCTACAGTAGATATTACCATTAGGAGACAGTTAGAAAGGTACTCCTACAGTAGATATTACCATTAGGAGTCAGAAAGGTAATCCTACAGTAGATATTACCATTAGGATACAGAAAGGTACTCCTACAGTAGATATTACCATTAGGAGTCAGAAAGGTAATCCTACAGTTAGTTAAGATGGATGACTACGTCAACCAACAGGTTATTGAAAACTTGAACAGAGCAACGAGGAGAGTGAAGACAGACCAATCGCTCAGGTAAGAACCAAGATAACTATGACACACAGACACACACAGACAAAGACACATGAACAAAAACACTGAGAAATGCCAACTGATAGCAAATTATATTTTTAACCAATGTTTCGAGGCTATACATAGTTTGTTTACAATATTGTTAACATAACAATTACAAAGAAAATATTTTATTTTAGATTCTGATGGGGATCGACTGTTGAACTAAGTTAATGAGGAATTTATAAGGGATCATCTTTAAGAATGGATTGGTAGACTTTATATCATAAAACTGCTGTTTGAAACAGTCCTACTGTGGCTGATTATGTCACATCCCCCCCTCTTATACGCGCTCGTGTGTGTGTGTATACTTGTGTGTATGTATGCTTGTGTGTATGTATGCTTGTGCACGCGTGTGTTTGTGGGTATATGTGTGTGTGTTCTCACATCGGTGTGTATCTCCTCAGGACCTGAGGATTCAGGGAGAACACTCTATAGGATGGTTGCTGTGAGCTTTGGGATGCTGTGTGTTCTACAAGTCACTCTCAACATCTCCCTGAGACTGGCCTGTGAGTGTCTTGTTATCTAATCATCACACTATATCAGACTATATCAGACTGTGGTAATTACAATGGCAGACAAACATTATTTTAATTGAGGGTATCACCTTTTTTTTATCAGTCATCTTCAAATAATATTTTTGCAGGAATCTCTTGCGAATGATTTTGCCGAAGATTGTATCTCCGCCGGCCTGGGCAACCTGAGCTTTTGCTATCTCATCTCTTTTGCTATCGCATGTCTTGTATTCAAGATCCTAAATGACCTAGCTCCCCCTCTCCCCCTCCGCTCCCCCTCCACTCAGTATTTTTGTTAAACAGAAAACCCAAACATATGGCAGCAGATTCACAAGGTCTGCCATGAGAGGTGACTGTATAGTTCCCTTAACCTGTTGGGTCTAGGGGGCAGCATTTGCACGTCTGGATAAAAAAAATGTACCCGATTTAATCTGGTTACTAATCCTACCCAGTAACTAGAATATGCATATACTTATTATATATGGATAGAAAACACTCTAAAGTTTCTAAAACTGTTTGAATGGTGTCTGTGAGTATAACAGAACTCATTTGGCAGGCAAAACCCTGAGACATTTTCTGACAGGAAGTGGATACCTGATGTGTTGTATTGACTTTAAACCTATCCCATTGAAAAACACAGGGGCTGAGGAATATTTTGGCACTTCCTATTGCTTCCACTAGATGTCACCAGCCTTTACAAAGTGTTTTGAGTCTTCTGGAGGGAGATCTGACCGAACAAGAGCCATGGAACGATGATGTCCCATTAGACACCTGGCGCGCGAGTTCATGTTGGGTACCCTCGTTCCAATACGTTATAAAAGAGTATGCATTCGTCCACCTTGAATATTATTCATGTTCTGGTTAAAAAAGGCCCTAATGATTTATGCTATACAACGTTTGACATGTTTGAACGAACGGAAATATATTTTTTCCCCTCGTTCATGACGAGAAGTCCGGCTGGCTTACATCATGTGCTAACGAGACAGAGATTTTTGGACATAAATGATGAGCTTTTTTGAACAAAACTACATTCGTTATGGACCTGTGATACCTGGAAGTGACATCTGATGAAGAGAATCAAAGGTAATGGATTATTTACATAGTATTTTCGATTTTAGATCTCCCCAACATGACGTCTAGTCTGTATCGCAACGCGTATTTTTCTGGGCGCAGTGCTCAGATTATTGCAAAGTGTGATTTCCCAGTAAGGTTATTTTTAAATCTGGCAAGTTGATTGCGTTCAAGAGATGTAAATCTATAATTCTTTAAATGACAATATAATATTTTACCAATGTTTTCTAATTTTAATTATTTAATTTGTGACGCTGACTTGACTGCCGGTTATTGGAGGGAAACGATTTCCTCAACATCAATGCCATAGTAAAACGCTGTTTTTGGATATAAATATGAACTTGATAGAACTAAAAATGCATGCATTGTCTAACATAATGTCCTAGGAGTGTCATCTGATGGAGATTGTAAAAGGTTAGTGCATCATTTTAGCTGGTTTTATGGTTTTGGTGACCCTGTCTTTGACTTGACAAAACATTACACACAACTCTTGTAAATGTACTGTCCTAACATACTCTAAATTTATGCTTTCGCCGTAAAACCTTTTTGAAATCGTAAAACGTGGTTAGATTAAGGAGATGTTTATCTTTCAAATGGTGTAAAATAGTTGTATTTTTGAAAAATTTGAATTTTGACATTTATTTGGATTCAAATTTGCCGCTCTTGAAATGCACCTGCTGTTGATGGAGTGCACCACGGGTGGCACGCTAGCGTCCCACCTAGCCCCAAGAGGTTAACCTGTTAGGGCTAGGGGGCAGCATTGACACGGCTGGATAAAAAACATACCCGATTTAATCTGGTTACCACTCCTACTCAGTAACTAGAATATGCATATACTTATTACATATGGATAGAAAACACCCTAAATTTTCTAAAACTGTTTGAATGGTGTCTGTGAGTATAACAGAACTCAAATGGCAGGTCAAAACCTGAGAGATTCCTTTACAGGAAGTGGCCTGTCTGACCATTTCTGGAACTTCTTTGCCATCTCTATCATTTACTAAGGATCTCTGCTCTAACGTGACACTTCCCACGTCGTCCATAGGCTCTCAGAGCCCGGGAAAAAAGAGAATGTCGTCATTCCAGCCCCAGGCTGAAACACATTATCGCCTTTCTCAAGTGGCCCATCAAGAGACACTAGCTTATGCGCGTGACCCCGACCGCCCCCGCCTTTGGGATTTTTTCCTCTGTTTGCCGAAAAGGAGATTCCCTGTCGGAATTTTATCGCTTTTCTACGAGAAAAATGACGTAAAAATTGATTTTAAACAGCGGTTGACATGCTTCGACGTACGGCAATGGAATACTTTGAATTTTATTGTCAGGAATTGCGCCAAGCGCGCGACACTTCTTTACTATTTCGGATAGTGTCTGGAACGCACGAACAAAACGCCGCTATTCGGATATAACGATGGATTATTTTGGACCAAACCAACATTTGTTATTGAAGTAGACGTCCTGGGTGTGCATTCTGACGAAGACAACAAAAGGTAATGACATTTTTATAATAGTAAATATGATTATGGTGAGTGCTAAACTTGCCGGGTGTCTAAATAGCGAGCCCGTGATGCCTGGGCTATGTACTTAGAATATTGCAAAATGTGCTTTCACCAAAAAGCTATTTTAAAATCGGACATATCGAGTGCATAGAGGAGGTCTGTATCTATAATTCTTAAAATAATTGTTATGCTTTTTGTGAACGTTTATCGTGAGTAATTTAGTAAAATGTTAGCGAATTCCCCGTAAGTTTGCGGGGGGTATGCTAGTTCTGAACGTCACATGCTAATGTAAAAAGCTGGTTTTTGATATAAATATGAACTTGATTGAACAAAACATGCATGTATTGTATAACATAATGTCCTAGGGTTGTCATCTGATGAAGATCATCAAAGGTGAGTGCTGCATTTAGCTGTCTTCTGGGTTTTGGTGACATTATATGCTGGCTTGAAAAATGGGTGTCTGATTATTTCTGGCTTGGTACTCTGCTGACATAATCTAATGTTTTGCTTTCGTTGTAAAGCCTTTTTGAAATCGGACAGTGTGGTTAGATTAACGAGAGTCTTATCTTTAAATGGCTGTAAAATAGTCATATGTTTGAGAAATTGAAGTAATAGGATTTTGAAGATTTTGAAAATCGCGCCACAGGCTGGCAGTGGCTGTTACGTAGGTGGGACGAATTCGTCCCGCCGGTCCCATAGAGGTTAAGGAAAAGCACCTTTAGTAAATCTGCTTTCTCTGTGAGAGCGTCCCATGTCTGGAATACACTGCCATCAGACACACATAACTGCACCACATATCACACTTTCACAAAATGCATGAAGACATGGCTAAAGGTCAATCAGATTTGTGAACATAATCCCTAGCTGTGTATTGCCACTTTCCATGTTGTCTGTTGTCTGTAGCTTGAGAGGTGTGAAAACACTTTGTTGTTTTTATGGATTTTGTCTTGTTGCTTTTTGTTCTATGTTGCTCTGTCTGTATGGTACATCTTGCTTGTCCTATGTTGCTCTGTCTGTATGCTACATCTTGCTTGTCCTATGTTGCTCTGTCTTTATGCTATGTCTTGCTTGTCCTATGTTGCTCTGTCTGTATGCTATGTCTTGCTTGTCCTATGTTACTCTGCGTGTGCTCACTGTTCAATGATTGTCTATATTGTAATTGATTTTAATAACCTGCCCAGGGACTGCGGTTGAAAATTAGCCGGCTGGCTAAAACCGGCACTTTTACTGAAACGTTGATTAATGTGCACTGTCTCTGTAAAAATAAAATAAACTCAAACTTTCACAACAAGGTCCCAACTTCCCAAGTTTGTCCTCTGTTAGACATGTTTAAGGAACTTGCAAAGCACATCCAAGATACTGTATCTTCTTTCAGCAGACTTTCTAGACCAGTGTTTCTCAATCCTGGTCCAGGGGAACCAAAAGGGGGGCACATTTTTATTGTTGTCATAGCAGCACACAGCATGATACAACATGATATAGAGTCATATCATGTATTATATACTGCTCAAAAAAATAAAGGGAACACTTAAACAACACAATGTAACTCCAAGTCAATCACACTTCTGTGAAATCAAACTGTCCACTTAGGAAGCAACACTGATTGACAATACATTTCACATGCTGTTGTGCAAATGGAATAGACAACACGTGGAAATTATAGGCAATTAGCAAGACACCCCCAATAAAGGAGTGGTTCTGCAGGTGGGGACCACAGACCACTTCTCAGTTCCTATGCTTCCTGGCTGATGTTTTGGGCACTTTTGAATGCTGGCGGTGCTTTCACTCTAGTGGTAGCATGAGACGGAGTCTACAACCCACACAAGTGGCTCAGGTAGTGCAGATCATCCAGAATGGCACATCAATGCGAGCTGTGGCAAGAAGGTTTGCTGTGTCTGTCAGCGTAGTGTCCAGAGCATGGAGGCGCTACCAGGAGACAGGCCAGTACACCAGGAGACGTAGAGGAGGCCGTAGGAGGGCAACAACCCAGCAGCAGGACAGCTACCTCTGCCTTTGTGCAAGGAGGAGCAGGAGGAGCACTGCCAGAGCCCTGCAAAATGACCTCCAGCAGGCCACAAATGTGCATGTGTCTGCTCAAACGGTCAGAAACAGACTCCATGAGGGTGGTATGAGGGCCCGACGTCCACAGGTGGGGGTTGTGCTTACAGCCCAACACCGTGCAGGACGTTTGGCATTTGCCAGAGAACACCAAGATTGGCAAATTCGCCACTGGCGCCCTGTGCTCTTCACAGATGAAAGCAGGTTCACACTGAGCACATGACAGACGTGACAGAGTCTGGAGACGCCGTGGAGAATGTTCTGCTGCCTGCAACATCCTCCAGCATGACCGGTTTGGCGGTGGGTCAGTCATGGTGTGGGGTGGCATTTCTTTGGGGGGCCGCACAGCCCTCCATGTGCTCGCCAGAGGTAGCCTGACTGCCATTAGGTACCGAAATGAGATCCTCAGACCCCTTGTGAGACCATATGCTGGTGCGGTTGGCCCTGGGTTCCTCCTAATGCAAGACAATGCTAGACCTCATGTGGCTGGAGTGTGTCAGCAGTTCCTGCAAGAAGAAGGCATTGATGCTATGGACTGGCCCGCCCGTTCCCCAGACCTGAATCCAATTGAGCACCTCTGGGACATCATGTCTCGCTCCATCCACCAACGCCACGTTGCACCACAGACTGTCCAGGAGTTGGCGGATGCTTTAGTCCAGGTCTGGGAGGAGATCCCGCAGGAGACCATCCGCCACCTCATCAGGAGCATGCCCAGGCGTTGTAGGGAGGTCATACATGCACGTGGAGGCCACACACACTACTGAGCCTCATTTTAACTTGTTTTAAGGACATTACATCAAAGTTGGATCAGCCTGTAGTGTGTTTTTCCACTTTAATTTTGAGTGTGACTCCAAATCCAGACCTCCATGGGTTGATAAATTGGATTTCCATTGATTATTTTTGTGTGATTTTGTTGTCAGCACATTCAACTATGTAAAGAAAAAAGTATTTAATAAGATTATTTCATTCATTAAGATCTAGGATGTGTTATTTTAGTGTTCCCTTTATTTTTTTGAGCAGTGTATAATCAATCTAAGGATGGTGGGAGTCATATCATGTATTATATTATCACACTAAGGCTGGTGGGAGTCATATCATGTATTATATTATCACACTAAGGCTGGTGGAGTCATATCATGTATTATATTATAAACTAAGACTGGTGGGAGTCATATCATGTATTATATTATCACACTAAGGCTGGTGGGAGTCATATCATGTATTATATTATCACACTAAGGCTGGTGGGAGTCATCATGTATTATATTATAAACTAAGACTGGTGGGAGTCATATCATGTATTATATTATCACACTAAGGCTGGTGGGAGTCATATCATGTATTATATTATCACACTAAGGCTGGTGGGAGTCATATCATGTATTATATTATCACACTAAGACTGGTGGGAGTCATATCATGTATTATATTATAAACTAAGACTGGTGGGAGTCATATCATGTATTATATTATCACACTAAGGCTGGTGGGAGTCATCATGTATTATATTATAAACTAAGACTGGTGGGAGTCATATCATGTATTACATTATCACACTAAGACTGGTGGGAGTCATATCATGTATTATATTATCACACTAAGGCTGGTGGGAGTCATATCATGTATTATATTATCACACTAAGGCTGGTGGGAGTCATATCATGTATTATATTATCACACTAAGGCTGGTGGGAGTCATATCATGTATTATATTATCACACTAAGACTGGTGGGAGTCATATCATGTATTATATTATCACACTAAGGCTGGTGGGAGTCATATCATGTATTATATTATCACACTAAGGCTGGTGGGAGTCATATCATGTATTATATTATCACACAGATGCAGGACTTTGCGGGGAGAAGACACAGCTATAGACGTATATTAGAGTTGAGGTTAGAAGTAGAAGTTACTGTATTTCACCACAAGTGTGTTAAGATGTCAGAGGGAGTCTATGAAAACTCAGATGGATTTGAAGACGATGAGCTTGATGCAATGAAGAACACAGAGATTGATGACCAATTATATTCCAATGTAAGAGCCTTCAAGCCCAGTTCAAGAGATGGAGTTGTTGCTTCAGGTAAGATTACACACACACACACACACACACACACACACACACACACACACACACACACACACACACACACTAAACAGGTGAGATTGCCATGTAGTAATATGGCTTTGTTCTGGACGACTGTGTGATCACGCTCTCCGTAGCCGATGTGAGTAAGACCTTTAGACAGGTCAACATTCACAAGGCCGCAGGGCCAGACGGATTACCAGGACGTGTACTCTGAGCATGTGCTGACCAACTTGCAAGTGTCTTCACTTACATTTTCAACCTCTCCCTGTCTGTCTGTAATCCCAACATGTTTTAACCTGTTAGGGCTAGGGGGCAGTATTGACACGGCTGGATAAAAAACGTACCCGATTTAATCTGGTTACTACTCCTGCCCAGTAACTAGAATATGCATATAATTATTGGCTTTGGATAGAAAACACCCTAAAGTTTCTAAAACTGTTTGAATGGTGTCTGTGAGTATAACAGAACTCATATGGCAGGCCAAAACCTGAGAAGATTTCAAGCAGGAAGTGGCCTGTCTGAGAAGTAGTGTTTCATCTTGGCTCTTTTTATTGAAGACTCAGGATCTGTGCAATAACGTGACACTTCCTACGGCTTCCATAGGGTCTCAGAGCCCGGGAAAAAGCTGAACGATATCGATGCAGGCTCTGGCTGAAACACTTTATCGCTTTTGGCAAGTGGCCACACAGAGTACTATGGGCTTAGGCGCGTGCCCGCTTCGACCGAATGCTTTCTTTTCCTTTGTCTGTTTACCTAAAAGCAGATTCCCGGTCTGAATATTATCGCTTTTTTATGAGAAAAATGGCATAAAAATTGATTTTAAACAGCGGTTGACATGCTTCGAAGTACGGTAATGGAATATTTAGAATTTTTTTGTCACGAATTGCGCCATGCTCGCCACCCTTATTTACCCTTTAGGATAGTGTCTAGAACGCACAAACAAAACACCGCTGTTTGGATATAACGATGGATTATTTTGGACCAAACCAACATTTGTTATTGAAGTAGAAGTCCTGGGAGTGCATTCTGACAAAGACAACAAAGGTAATAACATTTTTCTTATAGTAAATCTGACTTTGATGAGTGCTAAACTTGCTGGGTGTCTAAATAGCCCGGCATCACAGGGCTAGCTATCTACTGAGAATTTTGCAAAATGTGCTTTCACCGAAAAGCTATTTTAAAATCGGACATATTGAGTGCATAGAGGAGTTCTGTATCTATAATTCTTAAAATAATTGTTATGCTTTTTGTGAACGTTTATCGTGAGTAATTTAGTAAATTCACCGGCAGTGTTCGGTGGGAATGCTAGTCACATGCTAGTCACATGCTAATGTAAAAAGCTGGTTTTTGATATAAATATGAACATGATTGAACAAAACATGCATGTATTGTATAACATAATGTCCTAGGGTTGTCATCTGATGAAGATCATCAAAGGTTAGTGCTACATTTAGCTGTGGTTTGGGTTTATGTGACATTATATGCTAGCTTGAAAAATGGGTGTATGATTATTTCTGGCTGGGTACTCTGCTGACATAATCTAATGTTTTGCTTTCGTTGTAAAGCCTTTTTGAAATCGGACAGTGTGGTTAGATTAACAAGAGTCTTATCTTTAAAATGGTGTAAAATAGTCATATTTTTGAAAAATTGAAGTAATAGCATATCTAAGGTATTTGAAAATTGCGCCACAGGATTCAACTGGCTGTTGAGTAGGTTAGCCCATAGAGGTTAAGCAGACCACCCTGTGCCCAAGAACACTAAGGTAACCTGCCTAAATGACTACCGACCCGTAGCAACAGTTAGTGGAAGGCTGGTAATGGCTCACATCAACACCATTATCCCAGAAACCCAAGACCCACTCCAATTTGCATATCGCCCAAACAAATCCACAGATGATGCAATCTCTATTGCACTCCACACTGCCCTTTCCCACCTGGACAAAAGGAACACCTATGTGAGAATGCTATTCCTTGACTACAGATCAGTGTTCAACACCATAGTACCCTCAACGCTCATCAATAAGCTAAGGACCCTGGGACTAAACACCTCCCTCTGTAACTGGATTCTTGACTTCCAGACGGGCCGCCCCCCAGGTGGTAAGGGTAGGTAACAACACATCCGCCACGCTGATCCTCAACACGGGGGCCCCTCAGGGGTGCGTGCTCAGTACCCTCCTGTACTCCCTGTTCACTCATGACTGCATGGCCAGGCATGACTCCAACACCATCATTAAGTTTGCCGATGACACAACAGGGGTAGGCCTGATCACCGACAATGACGAGACAGCCTATAGGGAGGAGGTCAGAGACCTGGCCATGTGGTGCAAGGACAACAACCTCTCCCTCAACGTGATCAAGACAAAGGAGATGATCGCGGACTACAGGAAAAGGAGGACCGAGCATGCCCCTGTTCTCATCGATGGGGCTGTAGTGGAGCAGGTTGAGAGTTTCAAGTTCTTTGGTGTCCACATCACCAACAAACTAACATGGTCCAAACACACCAAGACGGTTGTGAAGAGGGCACAACAAAATCTGAAAAGAGGGCACAACAGACTGAAAACATTTGGCATGGGTCCTCAGATCCTCAAAAGGTTCTAACGCTGCACCACCGAGAGCATCCTAACTGGTTGCACCACTGCCTGGTATGGCAACTGCTCGGCCTCCGACAGCAAGGCACTACAAAGGGTAGTGCATACAGCCCAGTACATCACTGGGCCAAACTTCCTGCCATCCAGGACCTCTATACCAGGCGGTGTCAGAGGAAGGCCCTAAACATTGTCAAAGACTCCAGCCACCCTAGTCATAGACTGTTCTCTCTGTTATCGCATGGCAAGCAGTAACAGAGTGCCTAAGTCTAGGTCCAAGAGGCTTATAAACAGTTTCTACCCCCAAGCCATAAGACTCCTGAACATCTAATCAAATGGCTACCCAGACTATTTGCATTGTCCCCCCCCTCTTTTACCCTGCTGCTACTCTGTTTATTATCTATGCATAGTAACTTTAATAACTCTACCTACATGTACATATTACCTCAATTACCTCGACACCAGTGCTCCCGCACACTGACTCTGTACCGGTACTCCCTGTATAAAGCCCTGCTATTGGTATTTTACTGCTGCTCTTTAATTATTTGTTACTTTTATTTATTTTCATTTTTTTGTATTTTTCTTAATGGGCTACGGGGGCAGTATTGAGAATTTTGAAAAAAATAGGTGCCCATTTTTAACTGCCACCTACACCAACTCAGAAGCTAGGATATGCATATTATTACCAGATTTGGATAGAAAACACTCTGAATTTTCTAAAACTGTTTGAATGGTGTCTGTAAGTATAACAAAACTCATATGGCAGGCAAAAACCTGAGAAAACCTGAGAGAAAAAAAGAATTTTGTGGCTGTACTATTTTTTTTAATCATTGTTTAATAGATACCACAGTGAGAAAGGATTCATTTCGCAACTCCTACGGCTTCCACTAGATGTCAGCGATCTTTATAAAGTTGTTTGAAGCGTCGATGATCAACAGAGACCGGATGACAAGGAAGGGAAGTTGACCTCCCTGGGATGTCGTCACTTCCATTATTGCCTGCACCTGCTCAATCATGTGACTCGAGACAATTTTCAAAGATGTTTTTCTAGACACAGGAGCGGTCGTGTTGAAACATTACTGATGTTTCACGTTAAAAATGGCTCTAAAGATTGATGCTAAACAACGTTTGACATGTTTGAACGAACGTAAATAGATTATTTTTTTAACTTTTTTAACTTTTCGCCGTGACTTCCCACCCCCCGCCCGCGCTACTTTTGAGTAGCCACCGAAGCGCTAACAACATGGAACAACTTGGAGTTATTTGGACATCAATTATGAACTTTGTCAAAAGAAACCACATTTGTAGTGGACCTGGGATTCCTGGAAGTGCCAATGGATGAAGATAATCAAAGGTAAGGGATTATTGACGATAGTATTATTGATATTAGCTGGTTACAAGATGCTAACCTATATAGCCTAGCCTATTGTTCTTAGCACAGCACCCGGTTTATTGCAACTTGTGATTTCCCAGTAAAGTTATTTTGAAATCTGGCAATACAGTAGCATTTACGAAATGATAAACTATTATTATTTGAATCACAATATTATAATTTACCAATGTTTTCGAATAGTAATTTTGTAAATTGTAACGTTGTTCACCGGAAGCACTTCAGAGAAGAAAAAAATCTGAATTTCACGCTACTGTAAAATGCTGTTTTTGGATATAAATATGAACTTGATGGAACAAAAAATGCATGTATTGTATAACATAATGTCCTAGGAGTGTCATCTGATGGAGATTGCCAAAGGTTAGTGCATAATTTTAGCTGGTTTCTGCTTTTGGTGACCTTGAATTGAAAATGGATGTTTGTACTTTTGTGGCTATGTACTGTCCTAACATAATCTAACTTTATGCTTTTGCCGTAAAGCCTCTTTGAAAATCGAACAATGTGGTTGGAATAAGGAGATGTTTATCTTTTAAATGGTGTAAAATAGTTGCTTGTTTGAGAAATTGAAATTATTAGATTTTTGATGTTTTGAATTTCCAGCCTTGTTAGCAATCCCGTCTCGGGGTTCATTGCTAACCTGTAGCCCCAACAGGTTAAAACACCTGTTGGATACGGCGCATGTGACAAATACAATTTTATTTTATTTATTTGTCCCAATCGTGGATGATACAGTAAAACACATTACCAAATACCATACTTTAATAATTTGTGATTCAGTACATTTCCAGTGGTGGAAGAGACCCTCTGGAGTAGCTGCAGTGTGTCTGGGGCTGCTGTGTGTTCTCCTACTGACTGGGATCATAGGCCTGTCTGTCTACTGTAAGTTTAGTATTTTGTCACTGAGACTTAAGTAGAATACTTAATCATCCTTAATCATCCTTAATCATCCTTAATCAACCTTAATCATACTTAATCATCCTTAATCATCCTTAATCATCAATGGTGTGGTAGTTACATGTTTGATTAACTTTTCCCTTTTACAGATGGAGTAATTGGTCATCACGACTCAACAGAGAGAGACCAGCTACAGGCCAGTTACAGCCTTCTGACTAAAGAGAGAGACCAGCTACAGACCAGTTACAGCCTTCTGACTAAAGAGAGAGACCAGCTACAGACCAGTTACAGCCTTCTGTCTAAAGAGAGAGACCAGCTACAGACCAGTTACAGCCTTCTGACTAAAGAGAGAGACCAGCTACAGACCAGCAGTAACACCCTGACTAAAGAGAGAGACCAGCAACAAAAAGAGAAAAATGATCTCATGAGAAAGTTCTCTAATCTGAGTGAGTTTACCAAATAAATGATCATAACATCATATATCTAATATGCAGTCAACTTGTGTTTGTATTCTAAAATAATAGGTGCAGAATAATAAGATGGAAATTCATGTTTTTGTCTTGTAGAACAAACCTGCCCTAAAGACTGGAAGAAGTTTGAATCCAGTTGGTACTTCCTGTCTACTGAGACTAAAACCTGGGGGGAGAGCAAAGATGACTGTCTGGAGAGAGGAGCAGACCTGGTGATCATCAACAGTGATAAGGAACAGGTGAGAGAGAAAGAGAGAGAGATATGGCGGGGGGGTTATGATCAAACATCCCTTGGTCAGTAATGTATCTTCCAGTATTTAACACATGTAGTCTATAGTAGTTGACAATATCAGCTCTTTCTCACCAACAGGAGTTTCTCTTCCACCTCAACAAGGGTTTCTGGATTGGTCTGACTGACACTGTTACTGAGGGGACCTGGAAATGGGTGGACGGCAACCCACTGACCACCCCAAAGTAAGAGACTACTGCTCTAACAACTCTGACCACCGTGTAAGGGGTAGGACTGATTCTGTGTGTTTTTCATACTCTAGATTCTTAGAGAGTATCCAGTCTAACTGTATTGTTCGTAGTCTAGGTTCTTAGAGAGTATCCAGTCTAACTGTATTGTTCATACTCTAGATTCTTAGAGAGTGGTCAGTCTAACTGTATTGTTCATACTCTAGGTTCTGAGAGAGTGGTCAGTCTAGCTCTGTATTGTTCATACTCTAGGTTCTTAGAGAGTGGTCAGTCTAGCTCTGTATTGTTCATACTCTAGGTCCTGAGAGAGTGGTCAGTCTAGCTCTGTATTGTTCATACTCTAGGTTCTGAGAGAGTGGTCAGTCTAACTGTATTGTTCATACTCTAGGTCCTGAGAGAGTATCCAGTCTAGCTCTGTATTGTTCATACTCTAGGTTCTGAGAGAGTATCCAGTCTAACTGTATTGTTCATACTCTAGGTTCTGAGAGAGTGGTCAGTCTAACTGTGTTGTTCATACTCTAGGTTCTGAGAGAGTATCCAGTCTAACTGTATTGTTCATACTCTAGGTTCTGAGAGAGTGGTCAGTCTAGCTCTGTATTGTTCATACTCTAGGTTCTGAGAGAGTATCCAGTCTAACTGTATTGTTCATACTCTAGGTTCTGAGAGAGTGGTCAGTCTAACTCTGTGTTGTTCATACTCTAGGTTCTGAGAGAGTGGTCAGTCTAGCTCTGTGTTGTTCATACTCTAGGTTCTGAGAGAGTGGTCAGTCTAACTGTATTGTTCATACTCTAGGTCCTGAGAGAGTATCCAGTCTAGCTCTGTATTGTTCATACTCTAGGTTCTGAGAGAGTATCCAGTCTAACTGTATTGTTCATACTCTAGGTTCTGAGAGAGTATCCAGTCTAACTGTATTGTTCATACTCTAGGTTCTGAGAGAGTGGTCAGTCTAGCTCTGTATTGTTCATACTCTAGGTTCTGAGAGAGTGGTCAGTCTAACTGTGTTATTTCTACTGCAGGTACTGGGGGAGTGGACAGCCTAATGGTGGTGGAGTGGAGAACTGTGTGTTGTTAACTCACAGTTCATCAGACCAAGGACCATGGCATGACTATCCGTGTTCATTTAACCATTCCTGGATCTGTGAGATATAGTTCTTTCTCACTTTTAGTTATGATGTTGATTGTCATGCTGAAAGTCATGATACCAGCTACAGGGCCTTCAGAAAGTATTCACTGCCTAGACCTTTTCCACATTTTGAATTTTTAAATCGATTAAATTGAGATTTTACTGTCACTGTCCTACACACAATAACTCATAATGTCAAAGTGGAAATATGTTTTTCTTTTCTTTTTTACAAATGAATAAAAGATTTAAATCTGAAATGTCTTGAGTCAGAAAGTATTCAACCCCTTTGTTATGGCAAGCCTAAACACGTTCAGGAGTAAAATGTGCTTCCCTTGACACATAATAGGTTGCATAGACTCACTGTGTGAAATACAGAGTACAGTATAAAATAGAAAGGAGGACCAAGGCACTCTTCATATAATTGATTAAAATGCCTTTATTTGTATGGCATGTTCAATAGAAACAAGGTTTTAAAAATCTGACGCGTTTCGGCTGCATGGCCTTCGTCAGGGAGTACAAAGAAATAATACAATGTCCTCCTTTGAACAGCTTTTCCAATTAGCCCTAATTTGAAGGGAGTGGTTAAAATTGATTGGACACACCTAGTAAGCAATACTATACACATTAAAAAGTGAAATACTGTAGCTATGTTATCAAAAAAATACAACTCCAAGCTAGAAGTATCAGAACACTTAGAAAGGTAGTTCTAACCTTAAACATGACCGGGAGAAGTGTCAAGAATAAGAAAGCAATATATTCCATAGTACACTAGAACACAGCCAAACATGAACAACAATAGTCTAAACATAGCTGAGGGCAATTGAGCAAAATGACCACTAGATGACAGCAAATGGACCTATCACAACCCTACAGGAATGGTGAGAAATCCATATCTTCATTTAAACCCGGGTATTTAGTGGCTTGTAGTTTGTAAATCCCAAAACATTCCCTTTGTTTTAACTGTTTAAGACGGTCCCCTTTTCTAATAGAGGCCGGAACATGATCAATACCCATAGCTTGTAGGGAGGCAGGGTTGCCATGGTGTAAGGACTTGTAGTGCCTTGCCATGGGGTAGTCTTCATTGCCTACCCGTATAGCGTACTTGTGTTCCGCTAAGAGGTCTTGAAGGCGTCTCTAGGTGTGTCCAATTCATTGTGTAACCACTCCCTCTTCAAATTAGGGCTAATTGGAAAAGCTGTTCAAAAGAAGTCATTGTATTATTCTTTGTACTCCCTGACGAAGGCCATGCAGCCGAAACGCGTAGGATTTTTAAAAACTTTGTTTCTATTGAACATAACATACAGATAAAGGCATTTTAATTAATTATATGAAGAGTGCCTTTGTCCTCCTTTGTTTTTAATAAATCATATTAATGTGTACAGTCCAACATGTAATGTTGTTGTGGTATATAATAAATCATATTAATGTGTACAGTCCAACATGTAATGTTGTTGTAGTATATAATAAATCATATTAATGTGTACAGTCCAACATGTAATGTTGTTGTGGTATATAATAAATCATATTAATTTGTACAGTCCAACATGTAATGTTGTTGTGTTATATAATAAATCATATTAATGTGTACAGTCCAACATGAAATGTTGTTGTGGTATATAATAAATAACATTAATTTGTTCAGTCCAACATGTAATGTTGTTGTGGTATATAATAAATCATATTAATGTGTTCAGTCCAACATGAAATGTTGTTGTGGTATATAATAAATAACATTAATTTGTACAGTCCAACATGAAATGTTGTTGTGGTATTCTCCAATAATAAATCATATTAATGTGTACAGTCCAACATGTAATGTTGTTGTGGTATATAATAAATAACATTAATGTGTTCAGTCCAACATGAAATGTTGTTGTGGTATATAATAAATAACATTAATTTGTTCAGTCCAACATGAAATGTTGTTGTGGTATATAATAAATCATATTAATGTGTTCAGTCCAACATGAAATGTTGTTGTGGTATATAATACATCATATTAATGTGTACAGTCCAACATGTAATGTTGTTGTGGTATATAATAAATCATATTAACCTCTTGGGGCTAGGTGGGACGCTAGCGTGCCACCCGTGGTGCACTCCATCAACAGCAGGTGCATTTCAAGAGCGGCAAATTTGAATCCAAATAAATGTCAAAATTCAAATTTTTCAAAAATACAACTATGTTACACCATTTGAAAGATAAACATCTCCTTAATCTAACCACGTTTTACGATTTCAAAAAGGTTTTACGGCGAAAGCATAAATTTAGAGTATGTTAGGACAGTACATTTACAAGAGTTGTGTGTAATGTTTTGTCAAGTCAAAGACAGGGTCACCAAAACCATAAAACCAGCTAAAATGATGCACTAACCTTTTACAATCTCCATCAGATGACACTCCTAGGACATTATGTTAGACAATGCATGCATTTTTAGTTCTATCAAGTTCATTTTTATATCCAAAAATAGCGTTTTACTATGGCATTGATGTTGAGGAAATCGTTTCCCTCCAATAACCGGCAGTCAAGTCAGCGTCAGAAATTAAATAATTAAAATTAGAAAACATTGTTAAAATATTATATTGTCATTTAAAGAATTATAGATTTACATCTCTTGAACGCAATCAACTTGCCAGATTTAAAAATAACCTTACTGGGAAATCACACTTTGCAATAATCTGAGCACTGCGCCCAGAAAAATACGCGTTGCGATACAGACTAGACGTCATGTTGGGGAGATCTAAAATCGAAAATACTATGTAAATAATCCATTACCTTTGATTCTCTTCATCAGATGTCACTTCCAGGTATCACAGGTCCATAACGAATGTAGTTTTGTTCAAAAAAGCTCATCATTTATGTCCAAAAATCTCCGTCTCGTTAGCACATGATGTAAGCCAGCCGGACTTCTCGTCATGAACGAGGGGAAAAAATATATTTCCGTTCGTTCAAACATGTCAAACGTTGTATAGCATAAATCATTAGGGCCTTTTTTAACCAGAACATGAATAATATTCAAGGTGGACGAATGCATACTCTTTTATAACCTATTGGAACGAGGGTACCCAACATGAAGTAGCGCGCCAGGTGTCTAATGGGACATCACCGTTCCATGGCTCTTGTTCGGTCAGATCTCCCTCCAGAAGACTCAAAACACTTTGTAAAGGCTGGTGACATCTAGTGGAAGCAATAGGAAGTGCCAAAATATTCCTAAACCCCTGTGTATTTCAATGGGATAGGTTTAAAGTCAATACAACACATCAGATATCCACTTCCTGTCAGAAAATGTCTCAGGGTTTTGCCTGCCAAATGAGTTCTGTTATACTCACAGACACCATTCAAACAGTTTTGGAAACTTTAGAGTGTTTTCTATCCATATATAATAAGTATATGCATATTCTAGTTACTGGGTAGGATTAGTAACCAGATTAAATCGGGTACATTTTTTTTATCCAGACGTGCAAATGCTGCCCCCTAGACCCAACAGGTTAATGTGTTCAGTCCAACATGTAATGTTGTTGTGGTATTCTCCAATAATAAATCATATTAATGTGTTCAGTCCAACATGTAATGTTGTTGTAGTATATAATAAATCATATTAATGTGTACAGTCCAACATGAAATGTTGTTGTGGTATATAATAAATCATATTAATGTGTTCAGTCCAACATGTAATGTTGTTGTAGTATATAATAAATCATATTAATGTGTACAGTCCAACATGTAATGTTGTTGTGGTATATAATAAATCATATTAATGTGTACAGTCCAACATGTAATGTTGTTGTGGTATATAATAAATCATATTAATGTGTTCAGTCCAACATGTAATGTTGTTGTGGTATATAATAAATCATATTAATGTGTTCAGTCCAACATGTAATGTTGTTGTGGTATATAATAAATCATATTAATGTGTACAGTCCAACATGTAATGTTGTTGTGGTATATAATAAATCATATTAATGTGTACAGTCCAACATGAAATGTTGTTGTGGTATATAATAAATCATATTAATGTGTACAGTCCAACATGTAATGTTGTTGTGGTATATAATAAATCATATTAATGTGTACAGTCCAACATGTAATGTTGTTGTGGTATATAATAAATCATATTCATGTGTTCAGTCCAACATGTAATGTTGTTGTGGTATATAATAAATCATATTAATGTGTTCAGTCCAACATGTAATGTTGTTTTGGTATATAATAAATCATATTAATGTGTACAGTCCAACATGAAATGTTGTTGTGGTATATAATAAATCATATTAATGTGTTCAGTCCAACATGTAATGTTGTTGTGGTATATAATAAATCATATTAATGTGTACAGTCCAACATGTAATGTTGTTGTGGTATATAATAAATCATATTAATGTGTACAGTCCAACATGTAATGTTGTTGTGGTATATAATAAATCATATTAATGTGTTCAGTCCAACATGTAATGTTGTTGTGGTATATAATAAATCATATTAATGTGTACAGTCCAACATGTAATGTTGTTGTGGTATATAATAAATCATATTAATGTGTTCAGTCCAACATGTAATGTTGTTGTGGTATATAATAAATCATATTAATGTGTACAGTCCAACATGTAATGTTGTTGTGGTATATAATAAATCATATTAATGTGTTCAGTCCAACATGTAATGTTGTTGTGGTATATAATAAATCATATTAATGTGTACAGTCCAACATGTAATGTTGTTGTGGTATTCTCCAATAATAAATCATATTAATGTGTACAGTCCAACATGTAATGTTGTTGTGGTATTCTCCAATAATAAATCATAAGTAAGTAGCCCTCTCATTCCTATTCCCCATAATATTGTACTATAAGTGTCTTTATTAAATGCTTTAGGTTAAAATAATTACTCTTTGACGATTTTTGAAACACATTTTGGACGTCTCTGTGCGTTACGCACCTATACTGTGGGTCTCCCATCCTCCTCAACAACAGAAATGTCTAATAACGTCTAATACAATTCATCATTAACCTGTTACATCTAGACGTTCCGCTAGCGGAACACCTGCTCCAATATCCAATGATAGGCGTGGCACGAATTACATATTCCTCAAAAATACAAAAACTTCAATTTTTCAAACATATGACTATTTCACAGCATTTTAAAGACAAGACTCTCCTTTATCTAACCACACTGTCCGATTTCAAAAAGGCTTTACAGCGAAAGCAAAACATTAGATTATGTCAGCAGAGTACCCAGCCAGAAATAATCAGACACCCGTTTTTCAAGCTAGCATATAATGTCACAAAAACCAAGAAGACAGCTAAATGCAGCACTAACCTTTGATGATCTTCATCAGATGACACACCTAGGACATTATGTTATACAATACATGCATGTTTTGTTCAATCAAGTTCATATTTATATCAAAAACCAGCTTTTTACATTAGCATGTGACGTTCAGAACTAGCATACCCCCCGCAAACTTCCGGGGGATTCGCTAACATTTTACTAAATTACTCACGACAAACGTTCACAAAAAGCATAACAATTATTTTAAGAATTATAGATACAGACCTCCTCTATGCACTCGATATGTCCGATTTTAAAATAGCTTTTTGGTGAAAGCACATTTTGCAATATTCTAAGTACATAGCCCAGGCATCACGGGCTCGCTATTTAGACACCCGGCAAGTTTAGCACTCACCATAATCATATTTACTATTATAAAAGTTTCATTACCTTTTGTTGTCTTCGTCAGAATACACACCCAGGACTGCTACTTCAATAACAAATGTTGGTTTGGTCCAAAATAATCCATCGTTATATCCGAATAGCGGCGTTTTGTTCGTGCGTTCCAGACACTATCCGAAATAGTAAAGAAGTGTCACGCGCATGGCGCAATTCGTGACAATAAAATTCTAAGTATTCCATTACTGTACTTCGAAGCATGTCAACCGCTGTTTAAAATCAATTTTTACGACATTTTTCTCGTAGAAAAGCGATAATATTCCGACAGGGAATCTCCTTTTCGGCAAACAGAGGAAAAAATCCCAAAGGCGGGGGCGGTCGGGGTCACGCGCATAAGCCAGTGTCTCTTGATCGGCCACTTGAGAAAGGCGATAATGTGTTTCAGCCTGGGGCTGGAATGACGACATTCTGTTTTTTCCTGGGCTCTGAGAGCCTATGGAAGATGTGGGAAGTGTCACGTTAGAGCAGAGATCCTTAGTAAATGATAGAGATGGAAAAGAAGTTCAACAAATGGTCAGACAGGCCACTTCCTGTAAAGGAATCTCTCAGGTTTTGACCTGCCATGTGAGTTCTGTTATACTCACAGATACCATTCAAACAGTTTTAGAAAATCTAGGGTGTTTTCTATCCATATGTAATAAGTATATGCATATTCTAGTTACTGGGTAGGAGTGGTAACCAGATTAAATCGGGTATGTTTTTTATCCAGCCGTGTCAATGCTGCCCCCTAGCCCTAACAGGTTAAGATATTTTGTCTAAACTATCCTCACCGGTCCTTGGCTCTGGATGACTACATGGGTAATGTCCGTTTTATCAGGGGTACTACTGGTATTCTGGCTGGCGGTAGAACTATCTCCTGTCCTAACCTCTACTACTCGGAATGGTACCGCAGTGTCGACAATGGTCTGGTCAAGGCCAACATACCATAACCCTAAATCCTCTTTCTTTATGCTTTTAATGGTCATTCTTATCTTCAGGCAATACTTCCCTTGCTCTGGATTGCAGTCAAAAACCCTGGCCTTCACTATACTCCATCTGTTTCTATATTGGGTGTGTGGATTGACATAGCCTTCTCTCTGTGTGTGAGCTATGACCTGATTCCATGAGTTACACCGGGATCTTCACAGATATCTTCCCCATGAAGTCCGAGTCCTAGACTGCCAGGAGGTTAGGGACCCCATTTGGTCTGCATAGAACTCTATTGAGACATCCTTCCCTAACTCTACTCTCACTTCCTTTTTATCCAGATCGAGTGACCTTTTGTACCTAGGCCATAAAAACTCCTCATCTTCTACACTATGGGTCAAGTTACCACTTTCTGCCTTCTCGAGTGGTTCATGGTGTATTAGGAATATGGCTCCCACAATCAGACAGCTCAGACTGACCAGTACCCCTGTAAAGCCCCACCCCCTCCCGGAGAATATATCACTGGCTAGAGGCCAACCCACACTTTCACTTCTATGAACGCACACAGTGAGGATCGGGCGCGTTAGGGAATCTTCGTTACAGAGGTAACCCCCGAAACTTATTGGTATTCGGTTCTTCTCCTAACTCTGTGATTGTTCGACAGTGTCAGTGTGTCTTACCCTCCCGCAATGTGTGATATGAACCCAGGTAGCTCTTTCAGCTATTCTCACCGCGAAGGCTATTACCAGGAACACTTGGTATGGGCCATCCCACCGTGGCTGCTTCCAGTTCTTTTCTCCTCAGGGACTGGATCCACACCCAGTCTCCTAGTTGGATTGAGTGAATCATCTTCTCCTGTAATTCACCTGTTGGACACAAAGTTTCGGACATACGGGTTTGGTTAACCATGTGTTCTGTTAGTATATCTTCAACTTCTATGTCTACCTGTTCTGGCCTCCCTAACTCTGGCATTCTATATGGTTTACCTGATCAGCTAAAATGTAATCCATTATTTAAAGAGATAGATCCTAGTAAACCAACTACCCTAATCGTGTCCACCCAGTAAGTTGGGACCACTTCTTCCCATTTAATATACTTATCTATTATAAAAAATGTTTTTTTAAGTAGTTCGTTTTCCAATAGGCCACAAAGTGTTTCCGAACATGCTCTACTATCCCCCTGTTGACACATGGCTCTGCCCATGTGTCGATCTTGCCGCATCTCTAAACAATGACTTAGGTAGTATTGGTAACTTATCATGATACCAAATACCGTCCTTATATAAATTGCTCCTAACTTCTTCCATTTCGAAATCCCTTTCACTGGTGCTCTAGACTGACAATTTTAATATAGATTTGTCTATGTTTACTTCCTCTTTTAACCTGTTAGGGCTAGGGGGCAGCATTTGCACGTCTGGATAAAAAAATGTACCCGATTTAATCTGGTTACTAATCCTACCCAGTAACTAGAATATGCATATACTTATTATATATGGATAGAAAACACTCTAAAGTTTCTAAAACTGTTTGAATGGTGTCTGTGAGTATAACAGAACTCATTTGGCAGGCAAAACCCTGAGACATTTTCTGACAGGAAGTGGCCTGTCTGACCATTTCCGGAACTTCTTTGCCATCTCTATCTTTTACTAAGGATCTCTGCTCTAACGTGACACTTCCTACGTCGTCCATAGGCGCTCAGAGCCCGGGAAAAACCTGAATGTCGTCATCCCAGCCCCAGGCTGAAACACATTATCGCCTTTCTCAAGTGGCCAATCAAGGTACTCTGGGCTTAGGCGCGTGACCTGACCGCCCCCGTCTTTGTGATTTTTTCCTCTGTTTGCCGAAAAGGAGATTCCCGGTCGGAATATTATCGCTTTTCTACGAGAAAAATGGCATAAAAATGGATTTTAAACAGCGGTTGACATGCTTCGAAGTACGGTAATGGAATATTTAGAATTTTTTTGTCACGAATTGCGCCATGCGCACAACCCTTCTTTACCATTTCGGATAGTGTCTGGAATGCACGAACAAAACGCCGCTATTCGGATATAACGATGGATTATTTTGGACCAAACCAACATTTGTTATTGAAGTAGCAGTCCTGGGAGTGCATTCTGACGAAGACAACAAAAGGTAATCAAACTTTTATAATAGTAAATATGATTATGGTGAGTGCTAAACTTGCCGGGTGTCTAAATAGCTAGCCCGTGATGCCTGGGCTATGTACTTAGAATATTGCAAAATGTGCTTTCACCAAAAAGCTATTTTAAAATCGGACATATCGAGTGCATAGAGGAGGTCTGTATCTATAATTCTTAAAATAATTGTTATGCTTTTTGTGAACGTTTGTCGTGAGTAATTTAGTAAAATGTTAGCGAATTCCCCGGAAGTTTGCGGGGGGTATGCTAGTTCTGAACGTCACATGCTAATGTAAAAAGCTGGTTTTTGATATAAATATGAACTTGATTGAACAAAACATGCATGTATTGTATAACATAATGTCCTAGGGTTGTCATCTGATGAAGATCATCAAAGGTTAGTGTTGCATTTAGCTGTCTTCTGGGTTTTTGTGACATTATATGCTAGCTTGAAAAATGGGTGTCTGATTATTTATGGCTTGGTACTCTGCTGACATAATGTAATGTTTTGCTTTCGTTGTAAAGCCTTTTTGAAATCGGACAGTGTGGTTAGATTAATGAGAGTCTTGTCTTTAAATAGCTGTAAAATAGTCATATGTTTGAGAAATTGAAGTAATAGGATTTTTAAGGTTTTGAAAATCGCGCCACAGGCTTCAAGTGGCTGTTACGTAGGTGGGACGAATTCGTCCCGCCTAGCCCATAGAGGTTAAGCTTGAAAGGGCTGGTAACTGTGACAGCATGGAATTCAAATGAGGAGATAGACAGATGGGTCAGGGGAGAAAGAGAGAATGTCCACTTGGGAGAGATGAGGATTCCAGTGCCACCACCCCGCTGGCCAGATGCTCTCGGGGTATGCGAGAACACGTGGGCAGACGAGGAGAGAGCAGTAGGAGTAGCAGTGTTATCTGTGGTAATCCATGTTTCCGTCAGTGCCAAGAAGTCGAGGTGCTGGAGGGTAGCATAGGCTGAGATGAACTCTGCCTTGTTGGCCGCAGACCGGCAGTTCCAGAGGCTGCCGGAGACCTGGAACTCCACGTGGGTCGTGCGCGCTGGGACCACCAGGTTAGAGTGGCAGCGGCCACGCGGTGTGAAGCGTTTGTGTGGCCTGTGCAGAGGGGAGAGAACAGGGATAGACAGACACATAGTTGACAGGCTACAGAAGAGGCTATGCTAATGCAAAGGAGATTGGAATGACAAGTGGACTACACTTCTCGAATGTTCATAAAGTTAAGCTTAAGTTGCAAAAATTTTATTGACTAAAATGACGAAGATGATACAGTACTGCTGGCTGGTGAAGTAGGCTAGCTAGCAGTGGCTGCGTTGTTGACTTTGTTGGAACGTGTAGCTGGCTAGGTAACCTCGATAGTTTCAGTACAACACCTTATCATGATACAAAAGCAACTATGTAGCTAGCTAACATTGCACTAATCAAGACGTTCCTTTGTAATGTATTTAGTTCTACAATGCTGCTCGTCGGTAATAGTTGGCTAGGTTTGGAAAAATGGCGTCGCGGGGGACGAAAATAGCTGGCTAGCTAACCTCGATAATTACTCTAATCTACACAGTTATCAAACTATGACAAAGACAACTAACACTGCATTAGTCAAATCGTTCCGTTGTAGTGTATTAGTTTCTACAGTGCTGCTAGTCAGTAAAGGTTGGCTAGCTAGCAGTGGGTTTGATGATGACTAGGGGTGTTGACTAAGTCTGGAGTCTGGACAATGGCGTGGCGTCGCGGCGCGGCTGGCTAGTTAACCTCGATAATTACTCTAAACTACACAATTATCAGACTATGACAAAGACAGCTAACACTGCACTAGTCAAATCGTTCCGTTGTAGTGTATTAGTTTCTACAGTGCTGCTAGTCAGTAAAGGTTGGCTAGCTAGCAGTGGGTTTGATGATGACTAGGTGTGTTGACTAAGTCTGGAGTCTGGACAACGGCGTCGCGGCGCGGCTGGCTAGCTAACCTCGATAAATTACTCTAAACTACACAATTATCTTAGATACAAATACAGCAAAGACAGCTATGTAGCTAGCTAGCACTACACTAATCAAGTCGTTCCGTTGTAATGTAATAGTTTCTACAGTGCTGCTAGTTGGTAGAAGTTGGCTAGTTGGCTAGCTAGCAGTGTTGACTAAGTTGACTAAGTCATTCCGTTGTAATGTAATAGTTTCTACAGTGCTGCTAGTCGGTAGAAGTTGGCTAGTTGGCTAGCTAGCAGTGTTGACTAAGTTAGGAGGACGAAAACAGCTGGCTGGCTAGCTAACCTCGATAATTACTCTAAACTACACAATTATCTTTGATACAAAGACGGCTATGTAGCTAGCTAAGAAAAAATTGCTCAGATCAAACAAATCAAACCGTTGTAATGTAATGAAATGTAATATTACCTGTGGAGCGAAGCGAAGTGCGACTACCCGCTCCAAACCCTCATCACTGATGTCATGAACCCCACCCTACAGTCTACTTTCTGGGTAAAGGGGCGATCATATCTGGGAAACGCCAGTACTGAGCTAGATGTTAATAACTTTTTATTTGTTTCTTATTGAGTGGTTTAGGTGCTTCTAGGATGGCTGTCTTTCTGGTAGAATTAACCTCTATGGGACCGGCGGGACGAATTCGTCCCACCTACGTAACAGCCACTGCCAGCCTGTGGCGCGATTTTCAAAATCTTCAAAATCCTATTACTTCAATTTCTCAAACATATGACTATTTTACAGCCATTTAAAGATAAGACTCTCGTTAATCTAACCACACTGTCCGATTTCAAAAAGGCTTTACAACGAAAGCAAAACATTAGATTATGTCAGCAGAGTACCAAGCCAGAAATAATCAGACACCCATTTTTCAAGCCAGCATATAATGTCACCAAAACCCAGAAGACAGCTAAATGCAGCACTCACCTTTGATGATCTTCATCAGATGACAACCCTAGGACATTATGTTATACAATACATGCATGTTTTGTTCAATCAAGTTCATATTTATATCAAAAACCAGCTTTTTACATTAGCATGTGACGTTCAGAACTAGCATACCCCCCGCAAACTTACGGGGAATTCGCTAACATTTTACTAAATTACTCACGATAAACGTTCACAAAAAGCATAACAATTATTTTAAGAATTATAGATACAGACCTCCTCTATGCACTCGATATGTCCGATTTTAAAATAGCTTTTTGGTGAAAGCACATTTTGCAATATTCTAAGTACATAGCCCAGGCATCACGGGCTCGCTATTTAGACACCCGGCAAGTTTAGCACTCACCATAATCATATTTACTATTATAAAAATGTCATTACCTTTTGTTGTCTTCGTCAGAATGCACACCCAGGACGTCTACTTCAATAACAAATGTTGGTTTGGTCCAAAATAATCCATCGTTATATCCGAATAGCGGCGTTTTGTTCGTGCGTTCCAGACACTATCCGAAATAGTAAAGAAGTGTCGCGCGCTTGGCGCAATTCCTGACAATAAAATTCAAAGTATTCCATTGCCGTACGTCGAAGCATGTCAACCGCTGTTTAAAATCAATTTTTACGTCATTTTTCTCGTAGAAAAGCGCTAATATTCCGACAGGGAATCTCCTTTTCGGCAAACAGAGGAAAAAATCCCAAAGGCGGGGGCGGTCGGGGTCACGCGCATAAGCTAGTGTCTCTTGATGGGCCACTTGAGAAAGGCGATAATGTGTTTCAGCCTGGGGCTGGAATGACGACATTCTCTTTTTTCCCGGGCTATGAGAGCCTATGGAAGACGTGGGAAGTGTCACGTTAGAGCAGAGATCCTTAGTAAATGATAGAGATGGCAAAGAAGTTCCAGAAATGGTCAGACAGGCCACTTCCTGTAAAGGAATCTCTCAGGTTTTGACCTGCCATTTGAGTTCTGTTATACTCACAGACACCATTCAAACAGTTTTAGAAAATTTAGGGTGTTTTCTATCCATATGTAATAAGTATATGCATATTCTAGTTACTGAGTAGGAGTGGTAACCAGATTAAATCGGGTATGTTTTTTATCCAGCCGTGTCAATGCTGCCCCCTAGCCCTAACAGGTTAAGTGTTCTCCCTTCTTGAGTTATAGTGTGCCCCAAATAGATAACTTCCTCCTGCCAGAGTTGCAACTTCCTCTTGCTGACTTTATGACCTTGTTCTGGTAAGAATACTAACAGTCTGCCTTACAGCCCTCCTGAGAAGGATTCGTAAAATATCATTTCCATAAATCAAAATTTAGCTTCCCTCGGGGCTCAAATTTTCCTAAATTACTAATAAGGTATTTTAATAAAATCTATAATTTGACTTCAGGACTACTTACACTAAAATAACTCTAATTAACCCCACATCAATGGGTCCTTGGGACCCTAACACGGAGGGTACCGCTTTTAACTCTTCTTCCTGTTCCTAAGTTAAAAACAAATCATCCTGACATTAATCGGGCCCCACGCCTAAGTGGACCCCAGGTTAAGTTCTCACTTCTACAATTCAGTTTTCATTTTTACCTGCCTAAAACTTAACTATGCTGCTCTCCACTCAGTAACTGTTATCTAACAATTCTGTATCACTTCTATCTTCTCTCAATCCTGACTTATTATGGGAATCTTACCTTCTGCTCTCTATCTTGCTCTCCTCCTGGCCCACCCTTTTGACACAAGGCTCTCATGTATTTTAGAAAAATCCACATGTCTTATAATAGTAATCCCTGAGATGATTCCATAGCTACTTAAATGTATCTCCATACTCTTCATGATCACCACAGATGTCATATATCCCTGTCCTGTTGGCTTAGAATATATCCTATATACTTAACCTAAGTCTACCGTTATTACGCTTATTCTGGCTAAATATAATAATAATATTATGGCAATTTCACAACCTTGTTGTGTTAAATTCCTTACACTGCATCCAACCACAGCTAAACTTAGCTTTATAATGTATAAAAATACCACTACTGGTCAAAAGATATTCAAATAACATAATCAGATCAAATTCACTAATCTGAACTACTCCACAAAGAAACATTATTGTACCCTTATCGTCATTCTGTCTTCTCATTGGTTCAAATTACCAATGTGTCTAAGAACTTTAAACTCCATCATCATTATCAGTTATACAAATTTCCTTAAAACCAGTATTACAAATGCCCTTAAATTCATCATCCAAATGGCCCTCCCATGAGGCTGATCAGACCACAAAGGGGTGCCATGATAGAGGTCAAAAGTCATACCACCCTTTCAAAACGGTGTTTCTTATTATATTAGACAAATTAAAGAAAAACCATCAGACATTTTATACATGTTGGATCCCAGGTTCCCAGACCATTCCCTTATCACATATTTAATTAAAACTCAGAAAATAAAACTTCAATGATTCCATGTGTGTGTGTAACTTCTAAGATTCCATATGTGTATATACCCCTTTAAGGAATCGTGGCTTCTAGGAAACATTCCACAGAGAGACAATGAAGCGCTCTTTTTCCCCAAAAAAAGCATTTCATTAAACTACACCGATTCAGAAACCCATAAGTTGACTACAAACAAAACCTAATAATGATGATAATTTCACTGTACTTCAAATCTATGAACCTCCCCTACTTAACCTCTCTGGGCTAGGCGGGACGAAATCGTCCCACCTACGCAACAGCCAGTGTAATCCCGTGGCGCGATTTTCAAATACCTTAGAAATGCTATTACTTCAATTTCTCAAACATATGACTATTTTACACCATTTTAAAGACAAGACTCTCGTTAACCTCTATGGGCTAGGTGGGACGCTAGCGTGCCACCCGTGGTGCACTCCATCAACAGCAGGTGCATTTCAAGAGCGGCAAATTTGAATCCAAATAAATGTCAAAATTCAAATTTTTCAAACATACAACTATTTTACACCCTTTGAAAGATAAACATCTCCTTAATCTAACCACGTTTTACGATTTCAAAAAGGTTTTACGGCAAAAGCATAAATTTAGAGTATGTTAGGACAGTACATTTACAAGAGTTGTGTGTAATGTTTTGTCAAGTCAAAGACAGGGTCACCAAAACCATAAAACCAGCTAAAATGATGCACTAACCTTTTACAATCTCCATCAGATGACACTCCTAGGACATTATGTTAGACAATGCATGCATTTTTAGTTCTATCAAGTTCATATTTATATCCAAAAACAGCGTTTTACTATGGCATTGATGTTGAGGAAATCGTTTCCCTCCAATAACCGGCAGTCAAGTCAGCGTCACAAATTAAATAATTCAAATTAGAAAACATTGGTAAAATATTATATTGTCATTTAAAGAATTATAGATTTACATCTCTTGAACGCAATCAACTTGCCAGATTTAAAAATAACCTTACTGGGAAATCACACTTTGCAATAATCTGAGCACTGCGCCCAGAAAAATACGCGTTGCGATACAGACTAGACGTCATGTTGGGGAGATCTAAAATCGAAAATACTATGTAAATAATCCATTACCTTTGATTCTCTTCATCAGATGTCACTTCCAGGTATCACAGGTCCATAACGAATGTAGTTTTGTTCAAAAAAGCTCATCATTTATGTCCAAAAATCTCCGTCTTGTTAGCACATGATCTAAGCCAGCCGGACTTCTCGTCATGAACGAGGGGAAAAAATATATTTACGTTCGTTCAAACATGTCAAACGTTGTATAGCATAAATCATTAGGGCCTTTTTTAACCAGAACATGAATAATATTCAAGGTGGACGAATGCATACTCTTTTATAACGTATTGGAACGAGGGTACCCAACATGAACTCGCGCGCCAGGTGTCTAATGGGACATCATCGTTCCATGGCTCTTGTTCGGTCAGATCTCCCTCCAGAAGACTCAAAACACTTTGTAAAGGCTGGTGACATCTAGTGGAAGCAATAGGAAGTGCCAAAATATTCCTCAGCCCCTGTGTTTTTCAATGGGATAGGTTTAAAGGTAATACAACACATCAGGTATCCACTTCCTGTCAGAAAATGTCTCAGGGTTTTGCCTGCCAAATGAGTTCTGTTATACTCACAGACACCATTCAAACAGTTTTAGAAACTTTAGAGTGTTTTCTATCCATATATAATAAGTATATGCATATTCTAGTTACTGGGTAGGATTAGTAACCAGATTAAATCGGGTACATTTTTTTATCCAGACGTGCAAATGCTGCCCCCTAGCCCTAACAGGTTAATCTAACCACACTGTCCGATTTCAAAAAGGCTTTACAACGAAAGCAAAACATTAGATTATGTCAGCAGAGTACCCAGCCAGAAATAATCAGACACCCATTTTTCAAGCTAGCATATAATGTCACATAAACCCAAACCACAGCTAAATGTAGCACTAACCTTTGATGATCTTCATCAGATGACAACCCTAGGACATTATGCTATACAATACATGCATGTTTTGTTCAATCATGTTCATATTTATAGGAGGTCAGAGACCTGGCCATGTGGTGCAAGGACAACAACCTCTCCCTCAACGTGATCAAGACAAAGGAGATGATCGCGGACTACAGGAAAAGGAGGACCGAGCATGCCCCTGTTCTCATCGATCGGGCTGTAGTGGAGCAGGTTGAGAGTTTCAAGTTCTTTGGTGTCCACATCACCAACAAACTAACATGGTCCAAACACACCAAGACGGTTGTGAAGAGGGCACAACAAAATCTGAAAAGAGGGCACAACAGACTGAAAACATTTGGCATGGGTCCTCAGATCCTCAAAAGGTTCTAACGCTGCACCACCGAGAGCATCCTAACTGGTTGCACCACTGCCTGGTATGGCAACTGCTCGGCCTCCGACAGCAAGGCACTACAAAGGGTAGTGCATACAGCCCAGTACATCACTGGGCCAAACTTCCTGCCATCCAGGACCTCTATACCAGGCGGTGTCAGAGGAAGGCCCTAAACATTGTCAAAGACTCCAGCCACCCTAGTCATAGACTGTTCTCTCTGTTATCGCATGGCAAGCAGTAACAGAGTGCCTAAGTCTAGGTCCAAGAGGCTTATAAACAGTTTCTACCCCCAAGCCATAAGACTCCTGAACATCTAATCAAATGGCTACCCAGACTATTTGCATTGTCCCCCCCCTCTTTTACCCTGCTGCTACTCTGTTTATTATCTATGCATAGTAACTTTAATAACTCTACCTACATGTACATATTACCTCAATTACCTCGACACCAGTGCTCCCGCACACTGACTCTGTACCGGTACTCCCTGTATAAAGCCCTGCTATTGGTATTTTACTGCTGCTCTTTAATTATTTGTTACTTTTATTTATTTTCATTTTTTTGTATTTTTCTTAATGGGCTACGGGGGCAGTATTGAGAATTTTGAAAAAAATATGTGCCCATTTTTAACTGCCACCTACACCAACTCAGAAGCTAGGATATGCATATTATTACCAGATTTGGATAGAAAACACTCTGAATTTTCTAAAACTGTTTGAATGGTGTCTGTAAGTATAACAAAACTCATATGGCAGGCAAAAACCTGAGAAAACCTGAGAGAAAAAAAGAATTTTGTGGCTGTACAATTTTTTTTAATCATTGTTTAATAGATACCACAGTGAGAAAGGATTCATTTCGCAACTCCTACGGCTTCCACTAGATGTCAGCGATCTTTATAAAGTTGTTTGAAGCGTCTATGATCAACAGAGACCGGATGACAAGGAAGGGAAGTTGACCTCCCTGATGTTTCACGTTAAAAATGGCTCTAAAGATTGATGCTAAACAACGTTTGACATGTTTGAACGAACGTAAATAGATTATTTTTTAAACTTTTTTAACTTTTCGCCGTGACTTCCCACCCCCCGCCCGCACTACTTTTGAGTAGCCACCGAAGCGCTAACAACATGGAACAACTTGGAGTTATTTGGACATCAATTATGAACTTTGTCAAAAGAAACCACATTTGTAGTGGACCTGGGATTCCTGGAAGTGCCAATGGATGAAGATAATCAAAGGTAAGGGATTATTGACGATAGTATTATTGATATTAGCTGGTTACAAGATGATGCTAACCTATATAGCCTAGCCTATTGTTCTTAGCACAGCACCCGGTTTATTGCAACTTGTGATTTCCCAGTAAAGTTATTTTGAAATCTGGCAATACAGTAGCATTTACGAAATGATAAACTATTATTATTTGAATCACAATATTATAATTTACCAATGTTTTCGAATAGTAATTTTGTAAATTGTAACGTTGTTCACCGGAAGCACTTCAGAGAAGAAAAAAATCTGAATTTCACGCTACTGTAAAATGCTGTTTTTGGATATAAATATGAACTTGATGGAACAAAAAATGCATGTATTGTATAACATAATGTCCTAGGAGTGTCATCTGATGGAGATTGCCAAAGGTTAGTGCATAATTTTAGCTGGTTTCTGCTTTTGGTGACGCCTGACCTTGAATTGAAAATGGATGTTTGTACTTTTGTGGCTATGTACTGTCCTAACATAATCTAACTTTATGCTTTTGCCGTAAAGCCTCTTTGAAAATCGAACAATGTGGTTGGAATAAGGAGATGTTTATCTTTTAAATGGTGTAAAATAGTTGCTTGTTTGAGAAATTGAAATTATTAGATTTTTGATGTTTTGAATTTCCAGCCTTGTTAGCAATCCCGTCTCGGGGTTCATTGCTAACCTGTAGCCCCAACAGGTTAAAACACCTGTTGGATACGGCGCATGTGACAAATACAATTTTATTTTATTTATTTGTCCCAATCGTGGATGATACAGTAAAACACATTACCAAATACCATACTTTAATAATTTGTGATTCAGTACATTTCCAGTGGTGGAAGAGACCCTCTGGAGTAGCTGCAGTGTGTCTGGGGCTGCTGTGTGTTCTCCTACTGACTGGGATCATAGGCCTGTCTGTCTACTGTAAGTTTAGTATTTTGTCACTGAGACTTAAGTAGAATACTTAATCATCCTTAATCATCCTTAATCATCCTTAATCAACCTTAATCATACTTAATCATCCTTAATCATCCTTAATCATCAATGGTGTGGTAGTTACATGTTTGATTAACTTTTCCCTTTTACAGATGGAGTAATTGGTCATCACGACTCAACAGAGAGAGACCAGCTACAGGCCAGTTACAGCCTTCTGACTAAAGAGGGAGACCAGCTACAGACCAGTTACAGCCTTCTGACTAAAGAGAGAGACCAGCTACAGACCAGTTACAGCCTTCTGACTAAAGAGAGAGACCAGCTACAGACCAGCAGTAACACCCTGACTAAAGAGAGAGACCAGCTACAGACCAGCAGTAACACCCTGACTAAAGAGAGAGACCAGCTACAGACCAGCAGTAACACCCTGACTAAAGAGAGAGACCAGCAACAGAAAGAGAAAAATGATCTCATGAGAAAGTTCTCTAATCTGAGTGAGTTTACCTAATAAATGATCATAACATCATATATCTAATATGCAGTCAACTTGTGTTTCTATTCTAAAATAATAGGTGCAGAATAATAAGATGGAAATTCATGTTTTTGTCTTGTAGAACAAACCTGCCCTAAAGACTGGAAGAAGTTTGAATCCAGTTGGTACTTCCTGTCTACTGAGACTAAAACCTGGGGGGAGAGCAAAGATGACTGTCTGGAGAGAGGAGCAGACCTGGTGATCATCAACAGTGATAAGGAACAGGTGAGAGAGAGAGAGAGATATGGCGGGGGGGTTATGATCAAACATCCCTTGGTCAGTAATGTATCTTCCAGTATTTAACACATGTAGTCTATAGTAGTTGACAATATCAGCTCTTTCTCACCAACAGGAGTTTCTCTTCCACCTCAACAAGGGTTTCTGGATTGGTCTGACTGACACTGTTACTGAGGGGACCTGGAAATGGGTGGACGGCAACCCACTGACCACCCCAAAGTAAGAGACTACTGCTCTAACAACTCTGACCACCGTGTAAGGGGTAGGACTGATTCTGTGTGTTGTTCATACTCTAGGTCCTGAGAGAGTGGTCAGTCTAGCTCTGTATTGTTCATACTCTAGGTTCTGAGAGAGTGGTCAGTCTAGCTCTGTGTTGTTCATACTCTAGGTTCTGAGAGAGTGGTCAGTCTAGCTCTGTATTGTTCATACTCTAGGTTCTGAGAGAGTATCCAGTCTAACTGTATTGTTCATACTCTAGGTTCTGAGAGAGTGGTCAGTCTAGCTCTGTATTGTTCATACTCTAGGTTCTGAGAGAGTGGTCAGTCTAGCTCTGTATTGTTCATACTCTAGGTTCTGAGAGAGTGGTCAGTCTAGCTCTGTGTTGTTCATACTCTAGGTTCTGAGAGAGTGGTCAGTCTAGCTCTGTATTGTTCATACTCTAGGTCCTGAGAGAGTGGTCAGTCTAGCTCTGTATTGTTCATACTCTAGGTTCTGAGAGAGTGGTCAGTCTAGCTCTGTGTTGTTCATACTCTAGGTTCTGAGAGAGTGGTCAGTCTAGCTCTGTGTTGTTCATACTCTAGGTTCTGAGAGAGTGGTCAGTCTAGCTCTGTATTGTTCATACTCTAGGTCCTGAGAGAGTGGTCAGTCTAGCTCTGTATTGTTCATACTCTAGGTTCTGAGAGAGTATCCAGTCTAACTGTATTGTTCATACTCTAGGTTCTGAGAGAGTGGTCAGTCTAGCTCTGTATTGTTCATACTCTAGGTTCTGAGAGAGTATCCAGTCTAACTGTATTGTTCATACTCTAGGTTCTGAGAGAGTGGTCAGTCTAGCTCTGTATTGTTCATACTCTAGGTTCTGAGAGAGTGGTCAGTCTAGCTCTGTATTGTTCATACTCTAGGTTCTGAGAGAGTGGTCAGTCTAGCTCTGTATTGTTCATACTCTAGGTTCTGAGAGAGTATCCAGTCTAACTGTATTGTTCATACTCTAGGTTCTGAGAGAGTGGTCAGTCTAGCTCTGTATTGTTCATACTCTAGGTTCTGAGAGAGTGGTCAGTCTAACTGTATTGTTCATACTCTAGGTCCTGAGAGAGTATCCAGTCTAGCTCTGTATTGTTCATACTCTAGGTTCTGAGAGAGTATCCAGTCTAACTGTATTGTTCATACTCTAGGTTCTGAGAGAGTGGTCAGTCTAACTGTGTTGTTCATACTCTAGGTTCTGAGAGAGTATCCAGTCTAACTGTATTGTTCATACTCTAGGTTCTGAGAGAGTGGTCAGTCTAGCTCTGTATTGTTCATACTCTAGGTTCTGAGAGAGTATCCAGTCTAACTGTATTGTTCATACTCTAGGTTCTGAGAGAGTGGTCAGTCTAACTCTGTGTTGTTCATACTCTAGGTTCTGAGAGAGTGGTCAGTCTAACTGTATTGTTCATACTCTAGGTCCTGAGAGAGTATCCAGTCTAGCTCTGTATTGTTCATACTCTAGGTTCTGAGAGAGTATCCAGTCTAACTGTATTGTTCATACTCTAGGTTCTGAGAGAGTATCCAGTCTAACTGTATTGTTCATACTCTAGGTTCTGAGAGAGTGGTCAGTCTAGCTCTGTATTGTTCATACTCTAGGTTCTGAGAGAGTGGTCAGTCTAACTGTGTTATTTCTACTGCAGGTACTGGGGGAGTGGACAGCCTAATGGTGGTGGAGTGGAGAACTGTGTGTTGTTAACTCACAGTTCATCAGACCAAGGACCATGGCATGACTATCCGTGTTCATTTAACCATTCCTGGATCTGTGAGATATAGTTCTTTCTCACTTTTAGTTATGATGTTGATTGTCATGCTGAAAGTCATGATACCAGCTACAGGGCCTTCAGAAAGTATTCACTGCCTAGACCTTTTCCACATTTTGAATTTTTAAATCGATTAAATTGAGATTTTACTGTCACTGTCCTACACACAATAACTCATAATGTCAAAGTGGAAATATGTTTTTCTTTTCTTTTTTACAAATGAATAAAAGATTTAAATCTGAAATGTCTTGAGTCAGAAAGTATTCAACCCCTTTGTTATGGCAAGCCTAAACACGTTCAGGAGTAAAATGTGCTTCCCTTGACACATAATAGGTTGCATAGACTCACTGTGTGAAATACAGAGTACAGTATAAAATAGAAAGGAGGACCAAGGCACTCTTCATATAATTGATTAAAATGCCTTTATTTGTATGGCATGTTCAATAGAAACAAGGTTTTAAAAATCTGACGCGTTTCGGCTGCATGGCCTTCGTCAGGGAGTACAAAGAAATAATACAATGTCCTCCTTTGAACAGCTTTTCCAATTAGCCCTAATTTGAAGGGAGTGGTTAAAATTGATTGGACACACCTAGTAAACAATACTATACACATTAACCTCTTGGGGCTAGGTGGGACGCTAGCGTGCCACCCGTGGTGCACTCCATCAACAGCAGGTGCATTTCAAGAGCGGCAAATTTGAATCCAAATAAATGTCAAAATTCAAATTTTTCAAAAATACAACTATGTTACACCATTTGAAAGATAAACATCTCCTTAATCTAACCACGTTTTACGATTTCAAAAAGGTTTTACGGCGAAAGCATAAATTTAGAGTATGTTAGGACAGTACATTTACAAGAGTTGTGTGTAATGTTTTGTCAAGTCAAAGACAGGGTCACCAAAACCATAAAACCAGCTAAAATGATGCACTAACCTTTTACAATCTCCATCAGATGACACTCCTAGGACATTATGTTAGACAATGCATGCATTTTTAGTTCTATCAAGTTCATATTTATATACAAAAACAGCGTTTTACTATGGCATTGATGTTGAGGAAATCGTTTCCCTCCAATAACCGGCAGTCAAGTCAGCGTCAGAAATTAAATAATTAAAATTAGAAAACATTGGTAAAATATTATATTGTCATTTAAAGAATTATAGATTTACATCTCTTGAACGCAATCAACTTGCCAGATTTAAAAATAACCTTACTGGGAAATCACACTTTGCAATAATCTGAGCACTGCGCCCAGAAAAATACGCGTTGCGATACAGACTAGACGTCATGTTGGGGAGATCTAAAATCGAAAATACTATGTAAATAATCCATTACCTTTGATTCTCTTCATCAGATGTCACTTCCAGGTATCACAGGTCCATAACGAATGTAGTTTTGTTCAAAAAAGCTCATCATTTATGTCCAAAAATCTCCGTCTCGTTAGCACATGATGTAAGCCAGCCGGACTTCTCGTCATGAACGAGGGGAAAAAATATATTTCCGTTCGTTCAAACATGTCAAACGTTGTATAGCATAAATCATTAGGGCCTTTTTTAACCAGAACATGAATAATATTCAAGGTGGACGAATGCATAGTCTTTTATAACGTATTGGAACGAGGGTACCCAACATGAAGTAGCGCGCCAGGTGTCTAATGGGACATCACCGTTCCATGGCTCTTGTTCGGTCAGATCTCCCTCCAGAAGACTCAAAACACTTTGTAAAGGCTGGTGACATCTAGTGGAAGCAATAGGAAGTGCCAAAATATTCCTAAACCCCTGTGTTTTTCAATGGGATAGGTTTAAAGTCAATACAACACATCAGGTATCCACTTCCTGTCAGAAAATGTCTCAGGGTTTTGCCTGCCAAATGAGTTCTGTTATACTCACAGACACCATTCAAACAGTTTTGGAAACTTTAGAGTGTTTTCTATCCATATATAATAAGTATATGCATATTCTAGTTACTGGGTAGGATTAGTAACCAGATTAAATCGGGTACATTTTTTTTATCCAGACGTGCAAATGCTGCCCCCTAGACCCAACAGGTTAAAAAGTGAAATACTGTAGCTATGTTATCAAAAAAATACAACTCCAAGCTAGAAGTATCAGAACACTTAGAAAGGTAGTTCTAACCTTAAACATGACCGGGAGAAGTGTCAAGAATAAGAAAGCAATATATTCCATAGTACACTAGAACACAGCCAAACATGAACAACAATAGTCTAAACATAGCTGAGGGCAATTGAGCAAAATGACCACTAGATGACAGCAAATGGACCTATCACAACCCTACAGGAATGGTGAGAAATCCATATCTTCATTTAAACCCGGGTATTTAGTGGCTTGTAGTTTGTAAATCCAAAAACTTTCCCTTTGTTTTAACTGTTTAAGACGGTCCCCTTTTCTAATAGAGGCCGGAACATGATCAATACCCATAGCTTGTAGGGAGGCAGGGTTGCCATGGTGTAAGGACTTGTAGTGCCTTGCCATGGGGTAGTCTTCATTGCCTACACGTATAGCGTACTTGTGTTCCGCTAAGAGGTCTTGAAGGCGTCTCTAGGTGTGTCCAATTCATTGTGTAACCACTCCCTCTTCAAATTAGGGCTAATTGGAAAAGCTGTTCAAAAGAAGTCATTGTATTATTCTTTGTACTCCCTGACGAAGGCCATGCAGCCGAAACGCGTAGGATTTTTAAAAACTTTGTTTCTATTGAACATAACATACAGATAAAGGCATTTTAATTAATTATATGAAGAGTGCCTTTGTCCTCCTTTGTTTTTAATAAATCATATTAATGTGTACAGTCCAACATGTAATGTTGTTGTGGTATATAATAAATCATATTAATGTGTACAGTCCAACATGTAATGTTGTTGTAGTATATAATAAATCATATTAATGTGTACAGTCCAACATGTAATGTTGTTGTGGTATATAATAAATCATATTAATTTGTACAGTCCAACATGTAATGTTGTTGTGTTATATAATAAATCATATTAATGTGTACAGTCCAACATGAAATGTTGTTGTGGTATATAATAAATAACATTAATTTGTTCAGTCCAACATGTAATGTTGTTGTGGTATATAATAAATCATATTAATGTGTTCAGTCCAACATGAAATGTTGTTGTGGTATATAATAAATAACATTAATTTGTACAGTCCAACATGAAATGTTGTTGTGGTATTCTCCAATAATAAATCATATTAATGTGTACAGTCCAACATGTAATGTTGTTGTGGTATATAATAAATAACATTAATGTGTTCAGTCCAACATGAAATGTTGTTGTGGTATATAATAAATAACATTAATTTGTTCAGTCCAACATGAAATGTTGTTGTGGTATATAATAAATCATATTAATGTGTTCAGTCCAACATGAAATGTTGTTGTGGTATATAATACATCATATTAATGTGTACAGTCCAACATGTAATGTTGTTGTGGTATATAATAAATCATATTAATGTGTTCAGTCCAACATGTAATGTTGTTGTGGTATTCTCCAATAATAAATCATATTAATGTGTTCAGTCCAACATGTAATGTTGTTGTAGTATATAATAAATCATATTAATGTGTACAGTCCAACATGAAATGTTGTTGTGGTATATAATAAATCATATTAATGTGTTCAGTCCAACATGTAATGTTGTTGTAGTATATAATAAATCATATTAATGTGTACAGTCCAACATGTAATGTTGTTGTGGTATATAATAAATCATATTAATGTGTACAGTCCAACATGTAATGTTGTTGTGGTATATAATAAATCATATTAATGTGTTCAGTCCAACATGTAATGTTGTTGTGGTATATAATAAATCATATTAATGTGTTCAGTCCAACATGTAATGTTGTTGTGGTATATAATAAATCATATTAATGTGTACAGTCCAACATGTAATGTTGTTGTGGTATATAATAAATCATATTAATGTGTACAGTCCAACATGAAATGTTGTTGTGGTATATAATAAATCATATTAATGTGTACAGTCCAACATGTAATGTTGTTGTGGTATATAATAAATCATATTAATGTGTACAGTCCAACATGTAATGTTGTTGTGGTATATAATAAATCATATTCATGTGTTCAGTCCAACATGTAATGTTGTTGTGGTATATAATAAATCATATTAATGTGTTCAGTCCAACATGTAATGTTGTTTTGGTATATAATAAATCATATTAATGTGTACAGTCCAACATGAAATGTTGTTGTGGTATATAATAAATCATATTAATGTGTTCAGTCCAACATGTAATGTTGTTGTGGTATATAATAAATCATATTAATGTGTACAGTCCAACATGTAATGTTGTTGTGGTATATAATAAATCATATTAATGTGTACAGTCCAACATGTAATGTTGTTGTGGTATATAATAAATCATATTAATGTGTTCAGTCCAACATGTAATGTTGTTGTGGTATATAATAAATCATATTAATGTGTACAGTCCAACATGTAATGTTGTTGTGGTATATAATAAATCATATTAATGTGTTCAGTCCAACATGTAATGTTGTTGTGGTATATAATAAATCATATTAATGTGTACAGTCCAACATGTAATGTTGTTGTGGTATATAATAAATCATATTAATGTGTTCAGTCCAACATGTAATGTTGTTGTGGTATATAATAAATCATATTAATGTGTACAGTCCAACATGTAATGTTGTTGTGGTATTCTCCAATAATAAATCATATTAATGTGTACAGTCCAACATGTAATGTTGTTGTGGTATTCTCCAATAATAAATCATAAGTAAGTAGCCCTCTCATTCCTATTCCCCATAATATTGTACTATAAGTGTCTTTATTAAATGCTTTAGGTTAAAATAATTACTCTTTGACGATTTTTGAAACACATTTTGGACGTCTCTGTGCGTTACGCACCTATACTGTGGGTCTCCCATCCTCCTCAACAACAGAAATGTCTAATAACGTCTAATACAATTCATCATTAACCTGTTACATCTAGACGTTCCGCTAGCGGAACACCTGCTCCAATATCCAATGATAGGCGTGGCACGAATTACATATTCCTCAAAAATACAAAAACTTCAATTTTTCAAACATATGACTATTTCACAGCATTTTAAAGACAAGACTCTCCTTTATCTAACCACACTGTCCGATTTCAAAAAGGCTTTACAGCGAAAGCAAAACATTAGATTATGTCAGCAGAGTACCCAGCCAGAAATAATCAGACACCCGTTTTTCAAGCTAGCATATAATGTCACAAAAACCAAGAAGACAGCTAAATGCAGCACTAACCTTTGATGATCTTCATCAGATGACACACCTAGGACATTATGTTATACAATACATGCATGTTTTGTTCAATCAAGTTCATATTTATATCAAAAACCAGCTTTTTACATTAGCATGTGACGTTCAGAACTAGCATACCCCCCGCAAACTTCCGGGGGATTCGCTAACATTTTACTAAATTACTCACGACAAACGTTCACAAAAAGCATAACAATTATTTTAAGAATTATAGATACAGACCTCCTCTATGCACTCGATATGTCCGATTTTAAAATAGCTTTTTGGTGAAAGCACATTTTGCAATATTCTAAGTACATAGCCCAGGCATCACGGGCTCGCTATTTAGACACCCGGCAAGTTTAGCACTCACCATAATCATATTTACTATTATAAAAGTTTCATTACCTTTTGTTGTCTTCGTCAGAATACACACCCAGGACTGCTACTTCAATAACAAATGTTGGTTTGGTCCAAAATAATCCATCGTTATATCCGAATAGCGGCGTTTTGTTCGTGCGTTCCAGACACTATCCGAAATAGTAAAGAAGTGTCACGCGCATGGCGCAATTCGTGACAATAAAATTCTAAGTATTCCATTACTGTACTTCGAAGCATGTCAACCGCTGTTTAAAATCAATTTTTACGACATTTTTCTCGTAGAAAAGCGATAATATTCCGACAGGGAATCTCCTTTTCGGCAAACAGAGGAAAAAATCCCAAAGGCGGGGGCGGTCGGGGTCACGCGCATAAGCCAGTGTCTCTTGATCGGCCACTTGAGAAAGGCGATAATGTGTTTCAGCCTGGGGCTGGAATGACGACATTCTGTTTTTTCCCGGGCTCTGAGAGCCTATGGAAGACGTGGGAAGTGTCACGTTAGAGCAGAGATCCTTAGTAAATGATAGAGATGGAAAAGAAGTTCAACAAATGGTCAGACAGGCCACTTCCTGTAAAGGAATCTCTCAGGTTTTGACCTGCCATGTGAGTTCTGTTATACTCACAGATACCATTCAAACAGTTTTAGAAAATCTAGGGTGTTTTCTATCCATATGTAATAAGTATATGCATATTCTAGTTACTGGGTAGGAGTGGTAACCAGATTAAATCGGGTATGTTTTTTATCCAGCCGTGTCAATGCTGCCCCCTAGCCCTAACAGGTTAAGATATTTTGTCTAAACTATCCTCACCGGTCCTTGGCTCTGGATGACTACATGGGTAATGTCCGTTTTATCAGGGGTACTACTGGTATTCTGGCTGGCGGTAGAACTATCTCCTGTCCTAACCTCTACTACTCGGAATGGTACCGCAGTGTCGACAATGGTCTGGTCAAGGCCAACATACCATAACCCTAAATCCTCTTTCTTTATGCTTTTAATGGTCATTCTTATCTTCAGGCAATACTTCCCTTGCTCTGGATTGCAGTCAAAAACCCTGGCCTTCACTATACTCCATCTGTTTCTATATTGGGTGTGTGGATTGACATAGCCTTCTCTCTGTGTGTGAGCTATGACCTGATTCCATGAGTTACACCGGGATCTACACAGATATCTTCCCCATGAAGTCCGAGTCCTAGACTGCCAGGAGGTTAGGGACCCCATTTGGTCTGCATAGAACTCTATTGAGACATCCTTCCCTAACTCTACTCTCACTTCCTTTTTATCCAGATCGAGTGACCTTTTGTACCTAGGCCATAAAAACTCCTCATCTTCTACACTATGGGTCAAGTTACCACTTTCTGCCTTCTCGAGTGGTTCATGGTGTATTAGGAATATGGCTCCCACAATCAGACAGCTCAGACTGACCAGTACCCCTGTAAAGCCCCACCCCCTCCCGGAGAATATATCACTGGCTAGAGGCCAACCCACACTTTCACTTCTATGAACGCACACAGTGAGGATCGGGCGCGTTAGGGAATCTTCGTTACAGAGGTAACCCCCGAAACTTATTGGTATTCGGTTCTTCTCCTAACTCTGTGATTGTTCGACAGTGTCAGTGTGTCTTACCCTCCCGCAATGTGTGATATGAACCCAGGTAGCTCTTTCAGCTATTCTCACCGCGAAGGCTATTACCAGGAACACTTGGTATGGGCCATCCCACCGTGGCTGCTTCCAGTTCTTTTCTCCTCAGGGACTGGATCCACACCCAGTCTCCTAGTTGGATTGAGTGAATCATCTTCTCCTGTAATTCACCTGTTGGACACAAAGTTTCGGACATACGGGTTTGGTTAACCATGTGTTCTGTTAGTATATCTTCAACTATTATGTCTACCTGTTCTGGCCTCCCTAACTCTGGCATTCTATATGGTTTACCTGATCAGCTAAAATGTAATCCATTATTTAAAGAGATAGATCCTAGTAAACCAACTACCCTAATCGTGTCCACCCAGTAAGTTGGGACCACTTCTTCCCATTTAATATACTTATCTATTATAAAAAATGTTTTTTTAAGTAGTTCGTTTTCCAATAGGCCACAAAGTGTTTCCGAACATGCTCTACTATCCCCCTGTTGACACATGGCTCTGCCCATGTGTCGATCTTGCCGCATCTCTAAACAATGACTTAGGTAGTATTGGTAACTTATCATGATACCAAATACCGTCCTTATATAAATTGCTCCTAACTTCTTCCATTTCGAAATCCCTTTCACTGGTGCTCTAGACTGACAATTTTAATATAGATTTGTCTATGTTTACTTCCTCTTTTAACCTGTTAGGGCTAGGGGGCAGCATTTGCACGTCTGGATAAAAAAATGTACCCGATTTAATCTGGTTACTAATCCTACCCAGTAACTAGAATATGCATATACTTATTATATATGGATAGAAAACACTCTAAAGTTTCTAAAACTGTTTGAATGGTGTCTGTGAGTATAACAGAACTCATTTGGCAGGCAAAACCCTGAGACATTTTCTGACAGGAAGTGGCCTGTCTGACCATTTCCGGAACTTCTTTGCCATCTCTATCTTTTACTAAGGATCTCTGCTCTAACGTGACACTTCCTACGTCGTCCATAGGCGCTCAGAGCCCGGGAAAAACCTGAATGTCGTCATCCCAGCCCCAGGCTGAAACACATTATCGCCTTTCTCAAGTGGCCAATCAAGGTACTCTGGGCTTAGGCGCGTGACCTGACCGCCCCCGTCTTTGTGATTTTTTCCTCTGTTTGCCGAAAAGGAGATTCCCGGTCGGAATATTATCGCTTTTCTACGAGAAAAATGGCATAAAAATGGATTTTAAACAGCGGTTGACATGCTTCGAAGTACGGTAATGGAACATTTAGAATTTTTTTGTCACGAATTGCGCCATGCGCACAACCCTTCTTTACCATTTCGGATAGTGTCTGGAATGCACGAACAAAACGCCGCTATTCGGATATAACGATGGATTATTTTGGACCAAACCAACATTTGTTATTGAAGTAGCAGTCCTGGGAGTGCATTCTGACGAAGACAACAAAAGGTAATCAAACTTTTATAATAGTAAATATGATTATGGTGAGTGCTAAACTTGCCGGGTGTCTAAATAGCTAGCCCGTGATGCCTGGGCTATGTACTTAGAATATTGCAAAATGTGCTTTCACCAAAAAGCTATTTTAAAATCGGACATATCGAGTGCATAGAGGAGGTCTGTATCTATAATTCTTAAAATAATTGTTATGCTTTTTGTGAACGTTTGTCGTGAGTAATTTAGTAAAATGTTAGCGAATTCCCCGGAAGTTTGCGGGGGGTATGCTAGTTCTGAACGTCACATGCTAATGTAAAAAGCTGGTTTTTGATATAAATATGAACTTGATTGAACAAAACATGCATGTATTGTATAACATAATGTCCTAGGGTTGTCATCTGATGAAGATCATCAAAGGTTAGTGTTGCATTTAGCTGTCTTCTGGGTTTTTGTGACATTATATGCTAGCTTGAAAAATGGGTGTCTGATTATTTATGGCTTGGTACTCTGCTGACATAATGTAATGTTTTGCTTTCGTTGTAAAGCCTTTTTGAAATCGGACAGTGTGGTTAGATTAATGAGAGTCTTGTCTTTAAATAGCTGTAAAATAGTCATATGTTTGAGAAATTGAAGTAATAGGATTTTTAAGGTTTTGAAAATCGCGCCACAGGCTTCAAGTGGCTGTTACGTAGGTGGGACGAATTCGTCCCGCCTAGCCCATAGAGGTTAAGCTTGAAAGGGCTGGTAACTGTGACAGCATGGAATTCAAATGAGGAGATAGACAGATGGGTCAGGGGAGAAAGAGAGAATGTCCACTTGGGAGAGATGAGGATTCCAGTGCCACCACCCCGCTGGCCAGATGCTCTCGGGGTATGCGAGAACACGTGGGCAGACGAGGAGAGAGCAGTAGGAGTAGCAGTGTTATCTGTGGTAATCCATGTTTCCGTCAGTGCCAAGAAGTCGAGGTGCTGGAGGGTAGCATAGGCTGAGATGAACTCTGCCTTGTTGGCCGCAGACCTGCAGTTCCAGAGGCTGCCGGAGACCTGGAACTCCACGTGGGTCGTGCGCGCTGGGACCACCAGGTTAGAGTGGCAGCGGCCACGCGGTGTGAAGCGTTTGTGTGGCCTGTGCAGAGGGGAGAGAACAGGGATAGACAGACACATAGTTGACAGGCTACAGAAGAGGCTATGCTAATGCAAAGGAGATTGGAATGACAAGTGGACTACACTTCTCGAATGTTCATAAAGTTAAGCTTAAGTTGCAAAAATTTTATTGACTAAAATGACGAAGATGATACAGTACTGCTGGCTGGTGAAGTAGGCTAGCTAGCAGTGGCTGCGTTGTTGACTTTGTTGGAACGTGTAGCTGGCTAGGTAACCTCGATAGTTTCAGTACAACACCTTATCATGATACAAAAGCAACTATGTAGCTAGCTAACATTGCACTAATCAAGACGTTCCTTTGTAATGTATTTAGTTCTACAATGCTGCTCGTCGGTAATAGTTGGCTAGGTTTGGAAAAATGGCGTCGCGGGGGACGAAAATAGCTGGCTAGCTAACCTCGATAATTACTCTAATCTACACAGTTATCAAACTATGACAAAGACAACTAACACTGCACTAGTCAAATCGTTCCGTTGTAGTGTATTAGTTTCTACAGTGCTGCTAGTCAGTAAAGGTTGGCTAGCTAGCAGTGGGTTTGATGATGACTAGGGGTGTTGACTAAGTCTGGAGTCTGGACAATGGCGTGGCGTCGCGGCGCGGCTGGCTAGTTAACCTCGATAATTACTCTAAACTACACAATTATCAGACTATGACAAAGACAGCTAACACTGCACTAGTCAAATCGTTCCGTTGTAGTGTATTAGTTTCTACAGTGCTGCTAGTCAGTAAAGGTTGGCTAGCTAGCAGTGGGTTTGATGATGACTAGGTGTGTTGACTAAGTCTGGAGTCTGGACAACGGCGTCGCGGCGCGGCTGGCTAGCTAACCTCGATAAATTACTCTAAACTACACAATTATCTTAGATACAAATACAGCAAAGACAGCTATGTAGCTAGCTAGCACTACACTAATCAAGTCGTTCCGTTGTAATGTAATAGTTTCTACAGTGCTGCTAGTTGGTAGAAGTTGGCTAGTTGGCTAGCTAGCAGTGTTGACTAAGTTGACTAAGTCATTCCGTTGTAATGTAATAGTTTCTACAGTGCTGCTAGTCGGTAGAAGTTGGCTAGTTGGCTAGCTAGCAGTGTTGACTAAGTTAGGAGGACGAAAACAGCTGGCTGGCTAGCTAACCTCGATAATTACTCTAAACTACACAATTATCTTTGATACAAAGACGGCTATGTAGCTAGCTAAGAAAAAATTGCTCAGATCAAACAAATCAAACCGTTGTAATGTAATGAAATGTAATATTACCTGTGGAGCGAAGCGAAGTGCGACTACCCGCTCCAAACCCTCATCACTGATGTCATGAACCCCTCCCTACAGTCTACTTTCTGGGTAAAGGGGCGATCATATCTGGGAAACGCCAGTACTGAGCTAGATGTTAATAACTTTTTATTTGTTTCTTATTGAGTGGTTTAGGTGCTTCTAGGATGGCTGTCTTTCTGGTAGAATTAACCTCTATGGGACCGGCGGGACGAATTCGTCCCACCTACGTAACAGCCACTGCCAGCCTGTGGCGCGATTTTCAAAATCTTCAAAATCCTATTACTTCAATTTCTCAAACATATGACTATTTTACAGCCATTTAAAGATAAGACTCTCGTTAATCTAACCACACTGTCCGATTTCAAAAAGGCTTTACAACGAAAGCAAAACATTAGATTATGTCAGCAGAGTACCAAGCCAGAAATAATCAGACACCCATTTTTCAAGCCAGCATATAATGTCACCAAAACCCAGAAGACAGCTAAATGCAGCACTCACCTTTGATGATCTTCATCAGATGACAACCCTAGGACATTATGTTATACAATACATGCATGTTTTGTTCAATCAAGTTCATATTTATATCAAAAACCAGCTTTTTACATTAGCATGTGACGTTCAGAACTAGCATACTTACGGGGAATTCGCTAACATTTTACTAAATTACTCACGATAAACGTTCACAAAAAGCATAACAATTATTTTAAGAATTATAGATACAGACCTCCTCTATGCACTCGATATGTCCGATTTTAAAATAGCTTTTTGGTGAAAGCACATTTTGCAATATTCTAAGTACATAGCCCAGGCATCACGGGCTCGCTATTTAGACACCCGGCAAGTTTAGCACTCACCATAATCATATTTACTATTATAAAAATGTCATTACCTTTTGTTGTCTTCGTCAGAATGCACACCCAGGACGTCTACTTCAATAACAAATGTTGGTTTGGTCCAAAATAATCCATCGTTATATCCGAATAGCGGCGTTTTGTTCGTGCGTTCCAGACACTATCCGAAATAGTAAAGAAGTGTCGCGCGCTTGGCGCAATTCCTGACAATAAAATTCAAAGTATTCCATTGCCGTACGTCGAAGCATGTCAACCGCTGTTTAAAATCAATTTTTACGTCATTTTTCTCGTAGAAAAGCGCTAATATTCCGACAGGGAATCTCCTTTTCGGCAAACAGAGGAAAAAATCCCAAAGGCGGGGGCGGTCGGGGTCACGCGCATAAGCTAGTGTCTCTTGATGGGCCACTTGAGAAAGGCGATAATGTGTTTCAGCCTGGGGCTGGAATGACGACATTCTCTTTTTTCCCGGGCTATGAGAGCCTATGGAAGACGTGGGAAGTGTCACGTTAGAGCAGAGATCCTTAGTAAATGATAGAGATGGCAAAGAAGTTCCAGAAATGGTCAGACAGGCCACTTCCTGTAAAGGAATCTCTCAGGTTTTGACCTGCCATTTGAGTTCTGTTATACTCACAGACACCATTCAAACAGTTTTAGAAAATTTAGGGTGTTTTCTATCCATATGTAATAAGTATATGCATATTCTAGTTACTGAGTAGGAGTGGTAACCAGATTAAATCGGGTATGTTTTTTATCCAGCCGTGTCAATGCTGCCCCCTAGCCCTAACAGGTTAAGTGTTCTCCCTTCTTGAGTTATAGTGTGCCCCAAATAGATAACTTCCTCCTGCCAGAGTTGCAACTTCCTCTTGCTGACTTTATGACCTTGTTCTGGTAAGAATACTAACAGTCTGCCTTACAGCCCTCCTGAGAAGGATTCGTAAAATATCATTTCCATAAATCAAAATTTAGCTTCCCTCGGGGCTCAAATTTTCCTAAATTACTAATAAGGTATTTTAATAAAATCTATAATTTGACTTCAGGACTACTTACACTAAAATAACTCTAATTAACCCCACATCAATGGGTCCTTGGGACCCTAACACGGAGGGTACCGCTTTTAACTCTTCTTCCTGTTCCTAAGTTAAAAACAAATCATCCTGACATTAATCGGGCCCCACGCCTAAGTGGACCCCAGGTTAAGTTCTCACTTCTACAATTCAGTTTTCATTTTTACCTGCCTAAAACTTAACTATGCTGCTCTCCACTCAGTAACTGTTATCTAACAATTCTGTATCACTTCTATCTTCTCTCAATCCTGACTTATTATGGGAATCTTACCTTCTGCTCTCTATCTTGCTCTCCTCCTGGCCCACCCTTTTGACACAAGGCTCTCATGTATTTTAGAAAAATCCACATGTCTTATAATAGTAATCCCTGAGATGATTCCATAGCTACTTAAATGTATCTCCATACTCTTCATGATCACCACAGATGTCATATATCCCTGTCCTGTTGGCTTAGAATATATCCTATATACTTAACCTAAGTCTACCGTTATTACGCTTATTCTGGCTAAATATAATAATAATATTATGGCAATTTCACAACCTTGTTGTGTTAAATTCCTTACACTGCATCCAACCACAGCTAAACTTAGCTTTATAATGTATAAAAATACCACTACTGGTCAAAAGATATTCAAATAACATAATCAGATCAAATTCACTAATCTGAACTACTCCACAAAGAAACATTATTGTACCCTTATCGTCATTCTGTCTTCTCATTGGTTCAAATTACCAATGTGTCTAAGAACTTTAAACTCCATCATCATTATCAGTTATACAAATTTCCTTAAAACCAGTATTACAAATGCCCTTAAATTCATCATCCAAATGGCCCTCCCATGAGGCTGATCAGACCACAAAGGGGTGCCATGATAGAGGTCAAAAGTCATACCACCCTTTCAAAACGGTGTTTCTTATTATATTAGACAAATTAAAGAAAAACCATCAGACATTTTATACATGTTGGATCCCAGGTTCCCAGACCATTCCCTTATCACATATTGAATTAAAACTCAGAAAATAAAACTTCAATGATTCCATGTGTGTGTGTAACTTCTAAGATTCCATATGTGTATATACCCCTTTAAGGAATCGTGGCTTCTAGGAAACATTCCACAGAGAGACAATGAAGCGCTCTTTTTCCCCAAAAAAAGCATTTCATTAAACTACACCGATTCAGAAACCCATAAGTTGACTACAAACAAAACCTAATAATGATGATAATTTCACTGTACTTCAAATCTATGAACCTCCCCTACTTAACCTCTCTGGGCTAGGCGGGACGAAATCGTCCCACCTACGCAACAGCCAGTGTAATCCCGTGGCGCGATTTTCAAATACCTTAGAAATGCTATTACTTCAATTTCTCAAACATATGACTATTTTACACCATTTTAAAGACAAGACTCTCGTTAACCTCTATGGGCTAGGTGGGACGCTAGCGTGCCACCCGTGGTGCACTCCATCAACAGCAGGTGCATTTCAAGAGCGGCAAATTTGAATCCAAATAAATGTCAAAATTCAAATTTTTCAAACATACAACTATTTTACACCCTTTGAAAGATAAACATCTCCTTAATCTAACCACGTTTTACGATTTCAAAAAGGTTTTACGGCAAAAGCATAAATTTAGAGTATGTTAGGACAGTACATTTACAAGAGTTGTGTGTAATGTTTTGTCAAGTCAAAGACAGGGTCACCAAAACCATAAAACCAGCTAAAATGATGCACTAACCTTTTACAATCTCCATCAGATGACACTCCTAGGACATTATGTTAGACAATGCATGCATTTTTAGTTCTATCAAGTTCATATTTATATCCAAAAACAGCGTTTTACTATGGCATTGATGTTGAGGAAATCGTTTCCCTCCAATAACCGGCAGTCAAGTCAGCGTCACAAATTAAATAATTCAAATTAGAAAACATTGGTAAAATATTATATTGTCATTTAAAGAATTATAGATTTACATCTCTTGAACGCAATCAACTTGCCAGATTTAAAAATAACCTTACTGGGAAATCACACTTTGCAATAATCTGAGCACTGCGCCCAGAAAAATACGCGTTGCGATACAGACTAGACGTCATGTTGGGGAGATCTAAAATCGAAAATACTATGTAAATAATCCATTACCTTTGATTCTCTTCATCAGATGTCACTTCCAGGTATCACAGGTCCATAACGAATGTAGTTTTGTTCAAAAAAGCTCATCATTTATGTCCAAAAATCTCCGTCTTGTTAGCACATGATCTAAGCCAGCCGGACTTCTCGTCATGAACGAGGGGAAAAAATATATTTACGTTCGTTCAAACATGTCAAACGTTGTATAGCATAAATCATTAGGGCCTTTTTTAACCAGAACATGAATAATATTCAAGGTGGACGAATGCATACTCTTTTATAACGTATTGGAACGAGGGTACCCAACATGAACTCGCGCGCCAGGTGTCTAATGGGACATCACCGTTCCATGGCTCTTGTTCGGTCAGATCTCCCTCCAGAAGACTCAAAACACTTTGTAAAGGCTGGTGACATCTAGTGGAAGCAATAGGAAGTGCCAAAATATTCCTAAACCCCTGTGTTTTTCAATGGGAGAGGTTTAAAGTCAATACAACACATCAGGTATCCACTTCCTGTCAGAAAATGTCTCAGGGTTTTGCCTGCCAAATGAGTTCTGTTATACTCACAGACACCATTCAAACAGTTTTGGAAACTTTAGAGTGTTTTCTATCCATATATAATAAGTATATGCATATTCTAGTTACTGGGTAGGATTAGTAACCAGATTAAATCGGGTACATTTTTTTTATCCAGACGTGCAAATGCTGCCCCCTAGACCCAACAGGTTAACATCTAGCTCAGTACTGGCGTTTCCCAGACATGATCGCCCCTTTACCCAGACAGTAGACTGTAGGGAGGGGTTCATGACATCAGTACTGACCCAGAGACACGGGGGAAAAAATAGGCCTATTGCTTACTATTCCTCCTGATTAGATGAAGTAGCCCAAGCCATGCCACAATGTTTGCAGTCTGTGGTGGCAGCAGCTCAGGCAGTTGAGGACTCGGCATCTGTTGTGCTCTATCATGATTTGACTTTAAAAGTTCCTCATGCCGTATCCATACTGTTGTTAGAACATAAGATGGCTTACATGTCACCAGCTAGACATTTGTCTCGTATGATAATTCTTTTGAACCTGCCTAATTTGACAATAGGATGTTGTACTACTTTGAACCCCTCAACATTAGTTCATATTGTAACAGATGGCAGCCCACATGATTGTGTAACAGAAACTGAGAAAGTTGTCCTACCAAGACCCGATTTGACTTATCTAGCTTTACCTGATGGGGAACTGACTATGTTTGTAGATGGATCATCAAGAAAGAACCATGATGGTACTAATGCGACAGGATATGCTATAGTTACAGACACAGAGGTCTTGGAAGCAGAGCCGTTACCGAGAAACTATTCAGCACAATAGGCAGAAATAGTAGCACTTACCCGTGCGTGTCAGTTAGGGACAGGAAAACGTATTACTATTTACACAGACAGTGCCTATGCATTTAACACAGTACACATATTTGCAGCCCAATGGAGAAGCAGGGGAATGGTAACCACTTCTGGGAAACCTATTACACACACTCAGTTGATTTAGAATCTATTAGATGCTGTACTTTTGCCAGAAAAGTTAGCTATTTGTATATGTGAGGCCCACATTAGAGGGACAGATAGTGTCAGTAACAACAACAGAAAAGCAGATGTGGAAACGAAAAAGGCAGGTCTTAAACCGCAGCCGTCGACACAGCAGTTCTTAAAAGAGGAAGTAAACATAGACAAAGCTATATTAAAATTGTCAGTCTAGAGCACCAGTGATAGGGATTTCGAAATGGGAGAAGTTAGGAGCAATTTTGATGTGATTGGCCTGACTGAAACATGGCTTAAGCCTGATGAATTTACTGTGTTAAATGAGGCCTCACCCCCTGGTTACACTAGTGACCATACCCCCCGTGCATCCGGCAAAGGCGGAGGTGTTGCTAACATTTACGATAGCAAATTTCAATTTACAAAAAAAACAAAAAAACAATGACGTTTTCGTCTTTTGAGCTTCTAGTCATGAAATCTATGCAGCCTACTCACTCACTTTTTATAGCTACTGTTTACAGGCCTCCTGGGCCATATGCAGCGTTCCTCACTGAGTTCCCTGAATTCCTATCGGATCTTGTAGTCATAGCAGATAATATTCTAATTTTTGGTGACTTTAACATTCACATGGAAAAGTCCACAGACCCACTCCAAAAGGCTTTCGGAGCCATCATCGACTCAGTGGGTTTTATCCAACATGTCTCTGGACCTACTCACTGCCACAGTCATACTCTGGACCTAGTTTTGTCCCATGGAATAAATGTTGTGGATCTAAATGTTTTTCCTCATAATCCTGGACTATCGGACCACCATTTTATTACGTTTGCAATTGCAACAAATAATCTGCTCAGACCCCAACCAAGGAGCATTAAAAGTCGTGCTATAAATTCTCAGACAACCCAAAGATTCCTTGATGCCCTTCCAGACTGCCTCTGCCTACCCAAGGACGTCAGAGGACAAAAATCAGTAAACCACCTAACCGAGGAACTCAATTTAACCTTGCGCAATACCCTAGATGCAGTTGCCCCCCTAAAAACTAAAAACATCTGTCATAAGAAACTAGCTCCCTGGTATACAGAAAATACACGAGCTCTGAAGCAAGCTTCCAGAAAATTGGAACGGAAATGGCGCCACACCAAACTGGAACTCTTCCGACTAGCTTGGAAAGACAGTACCGTGCAGTATCGAAGAGCCCTCACTGCTGCTCGATCATCCTATTTTTCCAATTTAATTGAGGAAAATAAGAACAATCCGAAATTTCTTTTTGATACTGTCGCAAAGCTAACTAAAAAGCAGCCTTCGCAAATGGAGGATGGCTTTCACTTCAGCATTAATAAATTTATGAACTTCTTTGAGGAAAAGTTCATGATCATTAGAAAGCAAATTACAGACTCCTCTTTAAATCTGGGTATTCCTCCAAAGCTCCATTGTCCTGAGTCTACACAACTCTGCCAGGACCTAGGATCAAGGGAGATACTAAAGTGTTTTAGTACTATATCTCTTGACGCAATGATGAAAATAATCATGGCCTCCAAACCCTCAAGCTGCATACTGACCCTATTCCAACTAAACTACTGAAAGAGTTGCTTCCTGTGCTTGGCCCTCCTATGTTGAACATAATAAACGGCTCTCTATCCACCAGATGTGTACCAAGCTCACTAAAAGTGGCAGTAATAAAGCCTCTCTTGAAAAAGCCGAATCTTGATCCAGAAATTATAAAAAAACTATCGGCCTATATCGAATCTTCCATTCCTCTCAAAAATTTTTGAAAAAGCTGTTGCACAGCAACTCACTGCCTTCCTGAAGACAAACAATGTATACGAAACGCTTCAGTCTGGTTTTAGACCCCATCATAGCACTGAGACTGCACTTGTGAAGGTGGTAAATGACCTTTTAACCTCTATGGGCTAGGTGGGACGCTAGCGTGCCACCCGTGGTGCACTCCATCAACAGCAGGTGCATTTCAAGAGCGGCAAATTTGAATCCAAATAAATGTCAAAATTCAAATTTTTCAAACATACAACTATTTTACACCCTTTGAAAGATAAACATCTCCTTAATCTAACCACGTTTTACGATTTCAAAAAGGTTTTACGGCGAAAGCATAAATTTAGAGTATGTTAGGACAGTACATTTACAAGAGTTGTGTGTAATGTTTTGTCAAGTCAAAGACAGGGTCACCAAAACCATAAAACCAGCTAAAATGATGCACTAACCTTTTACAATCTCCATCAGATGACACTCCTAGGACATTATGTTAGACAATGCATGCATTTTTAGTTCTATCAAGTTCATATTTATATCCAAAAACAGCGTTTTACTATGGCATTGATGTTGAGGAAATCGTTTCCCTCCAATAACCGGAAGTCAAGTCAGCGTCACAAATTAAATAATTAAAATTAGAAAACATTGGTAAAATATTATATTGTCATTTAAAGAATTATAGATTTACATCTCTTGAACGCAATCAACTTGCCAGATTTAAAAATAACCTTACTGGGAAATCACACTTTGCAATAATCTGAGCACTGCGCCCAGAAAAATACGCGTTGCGATACAGACTAGTCGTCATGTTGGGGAGATCTAAAATCGAAAATACTATGTAAATAATCCATTACCTTTCATTCTCTTCATCAGATGTCACTTCCAGGTATCACAGGTCCATAACGAATGTAGTTTTGTTCAAAAAAGCTCATCATTTATGTCCAAAAATCTCCGTCTTGTTAGCACATGATCTAAGCCAGCCGGACTTCTCGTCATGAACGAGGGGAAAAAATATATTTACGTTCGTTCAAACATGTCAAACGTTGTATAGCATAAATCATTAGGGCCTTTTTTTAACCAGAACATGAATAATATTCAAGGTGGACGAATGCATACTCTTTTATAACGTATTGGAACGAGGGTACCCAACATGAACTCGCGCGCCAGGTGTCTAATGGGACATCATCGTTCCATGGCTCTTGTTCGGTCAGATCTCCCTCCAGAAGACTCAAAACACTTTGTAAAGGCTGGTGACATCTAGTGGAAGCAATAGGAAGTGCCAAAATATTCCTCAGCCCCTGTGTTTTTCAATGGGATAGGTTTAACCTCTCTAGGCTAGGCAGTATTTTCACGGCTGGATAAAAAAAACGTATCCGATTTAATCTGGTTACTAATCCTACCCAGTAACTAGAATATGCATATACTTATTATATATGGATAGAAAACACCCTAAAGTTTCTAAAACTGTTTGAATGGTGTCTGTGAGTATAACAGAACTCATTTGGCAGGCAAAACCCTGAGACATTTTCTGACAGGAATTGGATACCTGATGTGTTGAATTACCTTTAAGCCTATGCCATTGAAACACACAGGGGCTGATTAATGTTTTGGCACTTCCTATTGCTTCCACTAGATGTCACCAGCCTTTACAAAGTGTTTTGAGTCTTCTACTATGAGATCTGACCGAACAAGAGCCTTGGAACGGTGATGGCCGATTAGACTCTGGCGCGCGAGGTCATGTTGGGTACCCTCGTTCCAATACGTTTTAAAAGAGAATGCATTCATCCACCTTGAATATTATTCATGTTCTGGTTAAAAAAGGCACTAATGATTTATGCTATACAACGTTTGACATGTTTGAACGAACGTAAATATATTTTTTCCCCTCGTTCATGAAGTGAAGTCCGGCGGGCTTAGATCATGTGCTAACAACACGGAGCTTTTTGGACATAAATGATGAGCTTTTTTGAACAAAACTACATTCGTTATGGACCTGGGATTCCTGGAAGTGACATCTGATGAAGAGAATCAAAGGTAATGGATTATTTACATAGTATTTTCGATTTTAGATCTCTCCAACATGGCCGTTTGTCTGTATCGCAAAGCGTATTTTTCTGGGCGCAGTGCTCAGATTATTGCAAAGTGTGATTTCCCAGTAAGGTTATTTTTAAATCTGGCAAGTCGATTGCGTTCAAGAGATGTAAATCTATAATTCTTTAAATGACAATATAATATTTTACCAATGTTTTCTAATTTTAATTATTTAATTTGTGGTGCTGACTTGACTGCCGGTTATTGAAGGGAAACGATTTCCTGAACATCAACGCCATAGTAAAACGCTGTTTTTGGATATAAATATGAACTTGATAGAACTAAAAATGCATGCATTGTCTAACATAATGTCCTAGGAGTGTCATCTGATGGAGATTGTCAAAGGTTAGTGCATCATTTTAGCTGGTTTTATGGTTTTGGTGACGCCTGTCTTTGAATTGACAAAACATTACACACAGCTATTGTCAATGTACTCTCCTAACATAATCTAACTTTATGCTTTCGCCGTAAAACCTTTTTGAAATCGGACAACGTGGTTAGATTAAGGAGATGTTTATCTTTCAAAGGGTGTAAGATAGTTGTATGTTTGAAAAATTTGAATTTTGACATTTATTTGGTTTCAAATTTGCCGCTCTTGAAATGCACCTGCTGTTGATAGAGTGCACCACGGGTGGCACGCTAGCGTCCCACCTAGCCCCAAGAGGTTAACCTGTTAGGGCTAGGGGGCAGTATTGACACGGCTGGATAAAAAACATACCCGATTTAATCTGGTTACCACTCCTACCCAGTAACTAGAATATGCATATACTTATTACATATGGATAGAAAACACCCTACATTTTCTAAAACTGTTTGAATGGTGTCTGTGAGTATAACAGAACTCAAATGGCAGGTCAAAACCTGAGAGATTCCTTTACAGGAAGTGGCCTGTCTGACCATTTCTTGAACTTGTTTTCCATCTCTATCATTTACTAAGGATCTCTGCTCTAACGTGACACTTCCCACGTCTTCCATAGGCTCTCAGAGCCCGGGAAAAAACAGAATGTCGTCATTCCATCCCCAGGCTGAAACACATTATCGCCTTTCTCAAGTGGCCGATCAAGGGACACTGGCTTATGCGCATGACCCCGACCGCCCCCGCCTTTGGGATTTTTTCCTCTGTTTGCCGAAAAGGAGATTCCCTGTCGGAATATTATCGCTTTTCTACGAGAAAAATGTCGTAAAAATTGATTTTAAACAGCGGTTGACATGCTTCGAAGTACGGTAATGGAATACTTAGAATTTTATTGTCACGAATTGCGCCATGCGCGCGACACTTCTTTACTATTTCGGATAGTGTCTGGAACGCACGAACAAAACGCCGCTATTCGGATATAACGATGGATTATTTTGGACCAAACCAACATTTGTTATTGAAGTAGCAGTCCTGGGTGTGTATTCTGACGAAGACAACAAAAGGTAATCAAACTTTTATAATAGTAAATATGATTATGGTGAGTGCTAAACTTGCCGGGTGTCTAAATAGCGAGCCCGTGATGCCTGGGCTATGTACTTAGAATATTGCAAAATGTGCTTTCACCAAAAAGCTATTTTAAAATCGGACGTATCGAGTGCATAGAGGAGGTCTGTATCTATAATTCTTTAAATAATTGTTATGCTTTTTGTGAACGTTTATCGTGAGTAATTTAGTAAAATGTTAGCGAATTCCCCGGAAGTTTGCGGGGGGTATGCTAGTTCTGAACGTCACATGCTAATTTAAAAAGCTGGTTTTTGATATAAATATGAACTTGATTGAACAAAACATGCATGTATTGTATAACATAATGTCCTAGGGTTGTCATCTGATGAAGATCATCAAAGGTGAGTGCTGCATTTAGCTGTCTTCTGGGTTTTGGTGACATTATATGCTGGCTTGAAAAATGGGTGTCTGATTATTTCTGGCTTGGTACTCTGCTGACATAATCTAATGTTTTGCTTTCGTTGTAAAGCCTTTTTGAAATCGGACAGTGTGGTTAGATTAACGAGAGTCTTGTCTTTAAATGGCTGTAAAATAGTCATATGTTTGAGAAATTGAAGTAATAGGATTTTTAAGGTTTTGAAAATCGCGCCACAGGCTGGCAGTGGCTGTTACGTAGGTGGGACGCAAGCGTCCCACCTAGCCCATAGAGGTTAAGTATAGTCTGGCCCAGGAGTGTGAAGGTGAACGGAAAGGCTGGAGCAACGAACCGCCCTTGCTGTCTCTGCCTTGCCGGTTCCCCTCTTTCCACTGGGATTCTCTGCCTCTAACCCTTTTACAGGGGCTGAGTCACTGGCCTACTGGTGTTCTTCCATGCCGTCCATGGGAGGGGTGCGTCACTTGAGTGGGTTGAGTCACTGACGTGGTCTTCCTGTCTGGGTTGGCGCCCCCCCTTGGGTTGTGCCATGGCGGAGATCGTTGTGGGCTATACTCGGCCTTGTCTTAGGACGGTAAGTTGGTGGTTGGAGACATCCCTCTAGTGGTGTGGGGTTATATCCTGCCTGTTTGGCCCTGTCCGGGGGTATCATCGGATGGGGCCACAGTGTCTTCTGATCCCTCCTGTCTCAGCCTCCAGCATTTATGCTGCAGTAGTTTATGTGTCGGGGGGCTAGGGTCAGTCTGTTACATCTGGAGTATTTCTCTTGTCTTATCCGGTGTCCTGTGTGTATTTAAATATGCTCTCTCTAATTCTCTCTTTCTCTCTTTCTGTCTTTCTCTCGGAGGACCTGAGCCCTAGGACCATGCCTCAGGACTACCTGGTATGATGACTCCTTGCTGTCCCCAGTCCACCTGGCCGTGCTGCTGCTCCAGTTTCAACTGTTCTGCCTGCGGCTATGGAACCCTGACCTGTTCACCGGACTTGCTTGTTGCACCCTCGACAACTACTATGATTATTATTATTTGACCATGCTGGTCATTTATGAACATTTTAACATTTTAACATCTTGACCATGTTCTGTTATAATATCCACCCTGCACAGCCAGAAGAGGACTGGCCACCCCTCATAGCCTGGTTCCTCTCTAAGTTTCTTCCTAGGTTTTTGGCCTTTCTAGGGAGTTTTTCCTAGGGAGTTTTTCCTAGCCACCGTGCTTCTTTCACATGCTTTGCTTGCTGTTTGGGGTTTTAGGCTGGGTTTCTGTACAGCACTTTGAGAATATCAGCTGATGTACGAAGGGCTATATAAAAATAAATTTGATTTGATTTGAAATTTGAATTTATATAAGGACGGTATTTGGTATCATGATAAGTTAACAAATACTACCTAAGTCATTGTTTAGAGATGCGGCAAGATTGACACATGGGCAGAGCCATGTGTCAACAGGGGGGATAGTAGAGCAGGTTCTGAAACACTTTGTGGCCTATTGGATAACGAACTACTTAAAAAAAACATTTTTTATAATAGATAAGTATATTAAATGCGAAGAAGCGGTCCCAACTTCCTGGGTGGACATGATTAGGGTAGTTGGTTTACTAGGATCTATCTCTTTAAATAATAGATTACATTTTAGCTGATCAGGTAAACCATATAGAATGCCAGAGTTAGGGAGGCCAGAACAGGTAGACATAGAAGTTGAAGATATACTAACAGAACACATGGTTAACCAAACCCGTATGTCCGAGACTTTGTGTCCAACAGGTGAATTACAGGAGAAGATGATTCACTCAATCCAACCAGGATGTGGATCCAGTCCCTGAGGAGAAAAGAACTGGAAGCAGCCACGGTGGGAGGGCCCATACCAAGTGTTCCTGGTAATAGCCTTTGCGGTGAGAATAGCTGAAAGAGCTACCTGGGTTCATATCACACATTGCGGGAGGGTAAGACACACTGACACTGTCAAACAATCACAGAGTTAGGAGAAGAACCGAATACCAATAAGGTTCAGGGGTTACCTCTCTAATGAAGATTCCCTAACCCGCCCGATCCTCACTGTGTGCGTTCATAGAAGTGAAAGTGTGGGTTGGCCTCTAGCCAGTGATATATTCTCCGGGAGGGGGTGGGGCTTTACACGGTGTACTGGTCAGTCTGAGCTGTCTGATTGTGGGAGCCATATTCCTAATACACCATGAACCACTCGAGAAGTCAGAAAGTGGTAACTTGACCCATAGTGTAGAAGATGAGGAGTTTTTATGGCCTAGGTACAAAAGGTCACTCGATCTGGATAAAAAGGAAGTGAGAGTAGAGTTAGGGAAGGATGTCTCAATAGAGTTCTATGCAGACCAAATGGGGTCCCTAACCTCCTGGCAGTCTAGGACTCGGACTTCATGGGGAAGATATCTGTGTAGATCCCAGTGTAACTCATGGAATCAGGTCATAGCTAACACAGAGAGAGAAGGCTATGTCAATCCACACACCCAATATAGAAACAGATGGAGTATAGTGAAGGCCAGGGTTTTTGACTGCAATCCAGAGCAAGGGAAGTATTGCTTGAAGATAGGAATGACCATTAAAAGCATAAAGAAAGATGATTTAGGGGTATGGTATGTTGGCCTTGACCAGACCATTGTTGACACTGCGGTACCATTCCGAGTAGTAGAGGTTAGGACAGGAGATAGTTCTACCGCCAGCCAGAATACCAGTAGTACCCCTGATAAAACTTACATTACCCGTGTAGTCATCCAGAGCCAAGGACCGGTGAGGATAGTTCAGACGAAAGATCTTAAGGAAGTGATTGAGGTGGAGACTTGGTTTGGGGATTCCAACCTATGGCTGGAATGGATTCAGTATACAGCTAGATCAGTAGCTAAAGAAGAAGGTTATGCCTGAGCAACAGCCAAACTTCAGTTGACAACCATCCCCTTTCTACTCGATGGAATTAATTTACCAAGGGGAATGGCCTGAATGGTAAAGCTGTTCATGAAGGCAAGGAAGCCAGACAGTTGCACTGATCTGCATTATCTGTATCCTATGTGCCCATTAGATCCAGACTTCCCCCTGTCACAGTCGCAGGAGGAGACTATTATTGTGTGGCTCGACACAACACACACGGATGGAACGTAGGGGAAGTAAGAACATGCAATAGGACAGAGAATGTTACAACTGATGAGACAATGAGGGACCTGACTGGGTGGTTGAGTTCCGAGGACTTTAGTAAGATAAAAAGGCCGAGAGCGGATGTCTGGTGGTTGTGTGGAGGTATGAAGCTGTGGCCAAACCTGCCTGCAAATTGGACTGGTATTTGTGCATTGGTACAGTTAGGCATGCCCTTCACCCTTATACAACACAAAGACCTAGTGCCAGGTGAAAGAGAGGGGAGGAGTGCTCCGTCAGGGTCCTTTGACGATAGAATTTACATTGATAGCATTGGGGTTCCAAGGGGGGTGCCTGATGAGTTTAAAGCTAGGAATCAGATATGGGCTGTATTGGAATCAAGTCTTTTTTGGTGGTCAACTCTCAATAAAAATGTGGATTGGATAAATTACATTTATTATAACCAACAGCGTTTCATCAACTATACCAGAGAGGCAATTAAAGGGTTAGCAGAACAGACAGCTGCGACCACTTTGATGGTATTGCAGAATAGAATAGCTTTGGATATGCTTCTGGCTGAAAAGGGTGGTGTGTGTGTGATGTTCGGATCTGAATGCTGTACTTTCACCCCTGAGAACACAGCTCCAGATGGATCAGTGACCAAGGCCCTGGCCGGTCTAAACAATTTAGCTCAGGAGTTAGCAGAAAATTCCGGGGTGGACACGGCACTCACGGGATGGTTTGATAGTACGTTTGGAAAATGGAAAAAGGTTGTAATCACTGTGTCGTGGGCTGCTTTCACCCGTATGACTGTGTTGATATTATGTGGTTGTTGTTTGGTCCCTTGTGCGAGAGGTCTCATTTCCAGGGCTCTGGAGAGATCGATGACGGAGCAGATGGTGAGATACGGACCGATTCCAAGTTCAGACCAGTGGGATGACAAATACCTACCGCCGAGCCTAGTGGAGGATTCATTCAATTACGAGGAGCCCATGTTAGACGAGACCATCTTTAATGTTTAGGAAGACTGTTTCTCGAAATGAAGGTCATAGCAAAAATCCTAATCCTAAGAGTTATGACTGGACATAGGCTTAGAACAGTCATTGATAAGTATGTAATGAAAATACATGTATTAGTTTTCTTTGATCTAGTTTGATTTTGTGTGAAGTTCGGAGAGTCTGGCGAGCCCAAAGTAAAATGCCTGTTACTCAGGCCCAGAAGCTATGCATAGAATTGGTAGATTTGGAAAGAAAACACTGACGTTTCCAAAATTGTTAAAATAATGTCTGTGAGTATAAAAGAACAGATATGGCAGGCGAAAACCCGAAGAAAATCCAACCAAAAAAATATATAAATAAAATCACAGGCTCATATTTTGTAAAGCTATAGAAAACTCCTATGTCCGTCACCCAGATTGCAATTCATAATAGCTTCCACTAGATGTCAACAGTATTTATTCAAGGTTTTGAGGGTTCTATTTTGAAAAATAAATAAATATTTACATTTCAGTGAGCTGACTGCTTGGGTCACATTAGTGTTTTTGCGCGCGATGGAGAGGGTGCACACTTGCGAATTTGGCATTCCTATTGAACACAGTACTTTCCGTATGAAATATTATAGTTTATTTACATTTTAGACAACCTGAGGATGATATAGACACGTTATTTGACTTGTTTGGACGAAATTTACTGGTAGGTTTTAGAACTTCTTTGTCTGCATGTTGAAGGAGTGGATTTCTGAAGTCATGGCGCCTGCTAAACAGACTATTTTGGGATATAAAGAAGGACTTTATCGAACAAAACGACCATTCATTGTGTAGCTGGGGCCCTTGGGATTACAAACAGAGGAAGATCTTCAAAGGTAAGTGATTTTTTTAGTGCTATTTGGGATTCTGTGACGCCTGTGCTTGTTTGGAAAATATGTTATTGTGGGGTGCTGTCCTCATATAATCGAAAGCTTTGCTTTCACCGTAAAGCCTTTTGGAAATCTGACAACGCAGTTCGATTGCCAAGATTCTAAGCTTTTAAATGATGTATGACACTTGTATTTTCATGAATGTTTAATATATTTCTGTTTTGAATTTGTCGCTCTGCAATTTCACCGGATGTTGTCGTAGGTGTTTCGCTAGCGGTCCGCGAGCCCTAAGAGTTATTAAAACCATGTGCCCTGATTTAGTTAACCTCTATGGGCTAGGTGGGACGCTTGCGTCCCACCTACTCAACAGCCAGTTGAATCCTGTGGCGCGTTATTCAAATCCTTAGATATGCTATTACTTAAATTTTTCAAAAATATGACTATTTTACACCATTTTAAAGATAAGACTCTCGTTAATCTAACCACACTGTGTGATTTCAAAAAGGCTTTACAACGAAAGCAAAACATTAGATTATGTCAGCAGAATACCCAGCCAGAAATAATCAGACACCCATTTTTCAAGCTAGCATATAATGTCACATAAACCCAAACCACAGCTAAATGTAGCACTAACCTTTGATGATCTTCATCAGATGACAACCCTAGGACATTATGTTATACAATACATGCATGTTTTGTTCAATCAAGTTCATATTTATATCAAAAACCAGCTTTTTACATTAGCATGTGACTAGCATGTGACTAGCATTCCCACCGAACACTGCCGGTGAATTTACTAAATTACTCACGATAAACGTTCACAAAAAGCATAACAATTATTTTAAGAATTATAGATAAAGAACTCCTCTATGCACTCGATATGTCCGATTTTAAAATAGCTTTTCGGTGAAAGCACATTTTGCAATATTCTCAGTAGATAACCCGGCATCACAGGGCTAGCTATTTAGACACCCAGCAGGTTTAGCACTCATCAAAGTCAGATTTACTATAACAAAAATGTTATTACCTTTGTTGTCTTCGTCAGAATGCACTCCCAGGACTTCTACTTCAATAACAAATGTTGGTTTGGTCCAAAATAATCCATCGTTATATCCAAACAGCGGCGTTTTGTTCGTGCGTTCTAGACACTATCCTAAAGGTTAAATAAGGGTGACGAGCATGGCGCAATTCGTGACAAAAGAATTCTAAATATTCCATTACCGTACTTCGAAGCATGTCAACCGCTGTTTAAAATCAATTTTTATGCCATTTTTCTCATAAAAAAGCGATAATATTCCAACCGGGAATCTGCGTTTAGATAAACAGACAAAGGAAAAGAAAGCATTCGGTCGACGCGGGCACGCGCCTAAGCCCATAGTACTCTGAGTGGCCACTTGCCAAAAGCGATAAAGTGTTTTAGCCAGAGCCTGCCTCGATATCGTTCAACTTTTTCCCGGGCTCTGAGACCCTATAGAAGACGTAGGAAGTGTCACGTTATTGCACAGATCCTGAGTCTTCAATAAAAAGAGCCAAGATGAAACACTACTTCTCAGACAGGCCACTTCCTGCTTGAAATCTTCTCAGGTTTTGGCCTGCCATAGGAGTTCTGTTATACTCACAGACACCATTCAAACAGTTTTAGAAACTTTAGGGTGTTTTCTATCCAAAGCCAATAATTATATGCATATTCTAGTTACTGGGCAGGAGTAGTAACCAGATTAAATCGGGTACGTTTTTTATCCAGCCGTGTAAATACTGCCCCCTAGCCCTAACAGGTTAAAACTGGTTCCATCAGAGCCCTTACAAAACCTTTTACAACTGATTCATCACTGTCTTACCTTAGAGGGTCCAGAGTTTTCCTGGTTAGATAAGGACAAACTGTTCCCATCATAGCCCTTACAAAACCTTTTTACAACTGATTCATCACTGTCATACCTTATAGGGTCCAGAGTTTTCCTGGTTAGAAAAGGACAAACTGTTCCCATCATAGCCCTTACAAAACCTTTTTACAACTGATTCATCACTGTCATACCTTATAGGGTCCAGAATTTTCCTGGTTAGGTCAACAGATAAGGACAAACTGTAGGAGTATATTTCTGACTGACTCCTAATGGTAATATCTACTGTAGGAGTACCTTTCTGTCTCCTAATGGTAATATCTACTGTAGGAATACCTTTGTCTCCTAATGGTAATATCTACTGTAGGATTACCTTTCTGACTGACTCCTAATGGTAATATCTACTGTAGGAATACCTTTCTGACTGACTCCTAATGGTAATATCTACTGTAGGAATACCTTTCTGACTGACTCCTAATGGTAATATCTACTGTAGGAGTACCTTTCTGTCTCCTAATGGTAATATCTACTGTAGGAATACCTTTCTGTCTCCTAATGGTAATATCTACTGTAGGAATACCTTTCTGACTGACTCCTAATGGTAATATCTACTGTAGGAATACCTTTCTGACTGACTCCTAATGGTAATATCTACTGTAGGAATACCTTTCTGACTGACTCCTAATGGTAATATCTACTGTAGGAGTACCTTTCTGACTGTCTCCTAATGGTAATATCTACTGTAGGAATACCTTTCTGTCTCCTAATGGTAATATCTACTGTAGGAGTACCTTTCTGACTGACTCCTAATGGTAATATCTACTGTAGGAATACCTTTCTGACTGACTCCTAATGGTAATATCTACTGTAGGAGTACCTTTCTGTCTCCTAATGGTAATATCTACTGTAGGAATACCTTTCTGTCTCCTAATGGTAATATCTACTGTAGGAATACCTTTCTGACTGACTCCTAATGGTAATATCTACTGTAGGAATACCTTTCTGACTGACTCCTAATGGTAATATCTACTGTAGGAATACCTTTCTGACTGACTCCTAATGGTAATATCTACTGTAGGAGTACCTTTCTGACTGTCTCCTAATGGTAATATCTACTGTAGGAATACCTTTCTGTCTCCTAATGGTAATATCTACTGTAGGAGTACCTTTCTGACTGACTCCTAATGGTAATTTCTACTGTAGGAATACCTTTCTGTCTCCTAATGGTAATATCTACTGTAGGAGTACCTTTCTGACTGACTCCTAATGGTAATATCTACTGTAGGAATACCTTTCTGTCTCCTAATGGTAATATCTACTGTAGGAATACCTTTCTGACTGAATCCTAATGGTAATATCTACTGTAGGAATACCTTTCTGACTGACTCCTAATGGAAATATCTACTGTAGGAATACCTTTCTGTCTCCTAATGGTAATATCTACTGTAGGAGTACCTTTCTGACTGACTCCTAATGGTAATATCTACTGTAGGAATACCTTTCTGTCTCCTAATGGTAATATCTACTGTAGGAATACCTTTCTGACTGACTCCTAATGGTAATATCTACTGTAGGAATACCTTTCTGACTGACTCCTAATGGTAATATCTACTGTAGGAGTACCTTTCTGCCTCCTAATGGTAATATCTACTGTAGGAGTACCTTTCTGACTCCTAATGGTAATATCTACTGTAGGAGTACCTTTCTGTCTCCTAATGGTAATATCTACTGTAGGAGTACCTTTCTGTCTCCTAATGGTAATATCTACTGTAGGAATACCTTTCTGTCTCCTAATGGTAATATCTACTGTAGGAGTACCTTTCTGACTGACTCCTAATGGTAATATCTACTGTAGGAATACCTTTCTGTCTCCTAATGGTAATATCTACTGTAGGAATACCTTTCTGACTGACTCCTAATGGTAATATCTACTGTAGGAATACCTTTCTGACTGACTCCTAATGGTAATATCTACTGTAGGAGTACCTTTCTGCCTCCTAATGGTAATATCTACTGTAGGAGTACCTTTCTGACTCCTAATGGTAATATCTACTGTAGGAGTACCTTTCTGTCTCCTAATGGTAATATCTACTGTAGGAGTACCTTTCTGTCTCCTAATGGTAATATCTACTGTAGGAATACCTTTCTAACTGTCTCCTAATGGTAATATCTACTGTAGGAGTACCTTTCTGTCTGTCTCCTAATAGTAATATCTACTGTAGGAATACCTTTCTGACTGACTCCTAATGGTAATATCTACTGTAGGAATACCTTTCTGTCTCCTAATGGTAATATCTACTGTAGGAGTACCTTTCTGTCTCCTAATGGTAATATCTACTGTATTAATACCTTTCTGACTTACTCCTAATAGTAATATCTACTGTAGGAATACCTTTCTGACTGACTCCTAATGGTAATATCTACTGTATTAATACCTTTCTGACTGACTCCTAATGGTAATATCTACTGTAGGAATACCTTTCTGACTGACTCCTAATGGTAATATCTACTGTAGGAATACCTTTCTGTCTCCTAATGGTAATATCTACTGTAGGAATACCTTTCTGTCTCCTAATGGTAATATCTACTGTAGGAATACCTTTCTGTCTCCTAATGGTAATATCTACTGTAGGAATACCTTTCTGTCTCCTAATGGTAATATCCTCTGTAGGAGTACCTTTCTGACTCCTAATGGTAATATCTACTGTAGGATTACCTTTCTGACTCCTAATGGTAATATCTACTGTAGAAGTACCTTTCTGTCTACTAATGGTAATATCTACTGTAGGAATACCTTTCTGACTGACTCCTAATGGTAATATCTACCTTAGGAGTACCTTTCTGACTGACTCCTAATGGTAATATCTACTGTAGGAGTACCTTTCTGTCTCCTAATGGTAATATCTACTGTAGGAATACCTTTCTGACTCCTAATGGTAATATCTACTGTAGGAGTACCTTTCTGACTCCTAACGGTAATATCTACTGTAGGAATACCTTTCTGACTGACTCCTAATGGTAATATATACTGTAGGAATACCTTTCTGACTGACTCCTAATGGTAATATCTACTGTAGGAATACCTTTCTGACTGACTCCTAATGGTAATATCTACTGTAGGAGTACCTTTCTGTCTCCTAATGGTAATATCTACTGTAGGAATACCTTTCTGACTCCTAATGGTAATATCTACTGTAGGAGTACCTTTCTGACTCCTAACGGTAATATCTACTGTAGGAATACCTTTCTGAATGACTCCTAATGGTAATATATACTGTAGGAATACCTTTCTGACTGACTCCTAATGGTAATATCTACTGTAGGAATACCTTTCTGTCTCCTAATGGTAATATCTACTGTAGGAGTACCTTTCTGACTCCTAATGGTAATATCTACTGTAGGAGTACCTTTCTGTCTCCTAATGGTAATATCTACTGTAGGAATACCTTTCTGACTGACTCCTAATGGTAATATCTACTGTAGGAATACATTTCTGTCTCCTAATGGTAATATCTACTGTAGGAATACCTTTCTGACTGACTCCTAATGGTAATATCTACTGTAGGAATACCTTTCTGACTGACTCCTAATGGTAATATCTACTGTAGGAGTACCTTTCTGCCTCCTAATGGTAATATCTACTGTAGGAGTACCTTTCTGACTCCTAATGGTAATATCTACTGTAGGAGTACCTTTCTGTCTCCTAATGGTAATATCTACTGTAGGAGTACCTTTCTGTCTCCTAATGGTAATATCTACTGTAGGAATACCTTTCTAACAGTCTCCTAATGGTAATATCTACTGTAGGAGTACCTTTCTGTCTCCTAATGGTAATATCTACTGTAGGAATACCTTTCTGTCTGTGTCCTAATAGTAATATCTACTGTAGGAATACCTTTCTGACTGACTCCTAATGGTAATATCTACTGTAGGAATACCTTTCTGTCTCCTAATGGTAATATCTACTGTAGGAGTACCTTTCTGTCTCCTAATGGTAATATCTACTGTAGGATTACCTTTCTGACTGACTCCTAATGGTAATATCTACTGTAGGAGTACCTTTCTGACTGACTCCTAATGGTAATATCTACTGTAGGAATACCTTTCTGTCTCCTAATGGTAATATCTACTGTAGGAGTACCTTTCTGTCTCCTAATGGTAATATCTACTGTAGGAATACCTTTCTGTCTCCTAATGGTAATATCTACTGTAGGAATACCTTTCTGTCTCCTAATGGTAATATCTACTGTAGGAGTACCTTTCTGACTGACTCTTAATGGTAATATCTACTGTAGGAGTACCTTTCTGTCTCCTAATGGTAATATCTACTGTAGGAATACCTTTCTAACTGTCTCCTAATGGTAATATCTACTGTAGGAGTACCTTTCTGTCTCCTAATGGTAATATCTACTGTAGGAGTACCTTTGACTGACTCCTAATGGTAATATCTACTGTAGGAGTACCTTTCTGTCTCCTAATGGTAATATCTACTGTAGGAGTACCTTTCTGTCTCCTAATGGTAATATCTACTGTAGGAATACCTTTCTGTCTCCTAATGGTAATATCTACTGTAGGAATACCTTTCTGTATCCTAATGGTAATATCTACTGTAGGAGTACCTTTCTGTATCCTAATGATAATATCTACTGTAGGAATACCTTTCTGACTGACTCCTAATGGTAATATCTACTGTAGGAATACCTTTCTGACTGTCTCCTAATGGTAATATCTACTGTAGGAGTACCGTTCTATCTCATAATGGTAATATCTACTGTAGGAATACCTTTCTGTCTCCTAATGGTAATATCTACTGTAGGAATACCTTTCTGACTCCTAATGGTAATATCTACTGTAGGAATACCTTTCTGTCTCCTAACGGTAATATCTACTGTAGGAGTACCTTTCTGTCTCCTAATGGTAATATCTACTGTAGGAGTACCTTTCTTTCTCCTAATGGTAATATCTACTGTAGGAATACCTTTCTGTCTCCTAATGGTAATATCTACTGTAGGAATACCTTTCTGACTGACTCCTAAATATCTACTGTAGGAGTACCTTTCTGACTGACTCCTAATGGTAATATCTACTGTAGGAGTACCTTTCTGTCTCCTAATGGTAATATCTCCTGTAGGAATACCTTTCTGACTCCTAATGGTAATATCTACTGTAGGAGTACCTTTCTGTCTCCTAATGGTAATATCTACTGTAGGAGTACCTTTCTGACTGACTCCTAATGGTAATATCTAATGTAGGAATACCTTTCTGTCTCCTAATGGTAATATCTACTGTAGGAATACCTTTCTGACTGACTCCTAATGGTAATATCTACTGTAGGATTACCTTTCTGACTGTCTCCTAATGGTAATATCTACTGTAGGAGTACCTTTCTGACTGACTCCTAATGGTAATATCTACTGTAGGAATACCTTTCTGTCTCCTAATGGTAATATCTACTGTAGGAATACCTTTCTGACTGACTCCTAATGGTAACATCTACTGTAGGAATACCTTTCTGACTGACTCCTAATGGTAATATCTACTGTAGGAATACCTTTCTGTCTCCTAATGGTAATATCTAATGTAGGAGTACCTTTCTGACTGACTCCTAATGGTAATATCTACTGTAGGAATACCTTTCTGTCTCCTAATGGTAATATCTACTGTAGGAATACCTTTCTGACTGACTCCTAATGGTAATATCTACTGTAGGAATACCTTTCTGACTGACTCCTAATGGTAATATCTACTGTAGGAGTACCTTTCTGCCTCCTAATGGTAATATCTACTGTAGGAGTACCTTTTTGACTCCTAATGGTAATATCTACTGTAGGAGTACCTTTCTGTCTCCTAATGGTAATATCTACTGTAGGAGTACCTTTCTGTCTCCTAATGGTAATATCTACTGTAGGAATACCTTTCTGTCTCCTAATGGTAATATCTACTGTAGGAATACCTTTCTGACTGACTCCTAAATATCTACTGTAGGAGTACCTTTCTGACTGACTCCTAATGGTAATATCTACTGTAGGAGTACCTTTCTGTCTCCTAATGGTAATATCTCCTGTAGGAATACCTTTCTGACTCCTAATGGTAATATCTACTGTAGGAGTACCTTTCTGTCTCCTAATGGTAATATCTACTGTAGGAGTACCTTTCCGACTGACTCCTAATGGTAATATCTAATGTAGGAATACCTTTCTGTCTCCTAATGTTAATATCTACTGTAGGAATACCTTTCTGACTGACTCCTAATGGTAATATCTACTGTAGGAATACCTTTCTGACTGTCTCCTAATGGTAATATCTACTGTAGGAGTACCTTTCTGACTGACTCCTAATGGTAATATCTAATGTAGGAATACCTTTCTGTCTCCTAATGGTAATATCTACTGTAGGAGTACCTTTCTGACTGACTCCTAATGGTAATATCTACTGTAGGAATACCTTTCTGTCTCCTAATGGTAATATCTACTGTAGGAATACCTTTCTGACTGACTCCTAATGGTAACATCTACTGTAGGAATACCTTTCTGACTGACTCCTAATGGTAATATCTACTGTAGGAATACCTTTCTGTCTCCTAATGGTAATATCTACTGTAGGAGTACCTTTTTGACTCCTAATGGTAATATCTACTGTAGGAGTACCTTTCTGTCTCCTAATGGTAATATCTACTGTAGGAGTACCTTTCTGTCTCCTAATGGTAATATCTACTGTAGGAATACCTTTCTGTCTCCTAATGGTAATATCTACTGTAGGAATACCTTTCTGACTGACTCCTAAATATCTACTGTAGGAGTACCTTTCTGACTGACTCCTAATGGTAATATCTACTGTAGGAGTACCTTTCTGTCTCCTAATGGTAATATCTCCTGTAGGAATACCTTTCTGACTCCTAATGGTAATATCTACTGTAGGAGTACCTTTCTGTCTCCTAATGGTAATATCTACTGTAGGAGTACCTTTCCGACTGACTCCTAATGGTAATATCTAATGTAGGAATACCTTTCTGTCTCCTAATGGTAATATCTACTGTAGGAATACCTTTCTGACTGACTCCTAATGGTAATATCTACTGTAGGAATACCTTTCTGACTGTCTCCTAATGGTAATATCTACTGTAGGAGTACCTTTCTGACTGACTCCTAATGGTAATATCTAATGTAGGAATACCTTTCTGTCTCCTAATGGTAATATCTACTGTAGGAGTACCTTTCTGACTGACTCCTAATGGTAATATCTACTGTAGGAATACCTTTCTGTCTCCTAATGGTAATATCTACTGTAGGAATACCTTTCTGACTGACTCCTAATGGTAACATCTACTGTAGGAATACCTTTCTGACTGACTCCTAATGGTAATATCTACTGTAGGAATACCTTTCTGTCTCCTAATGGTAATATCTAATGTAGGAGTACCTTTCTGACTGACTCCTAATGGTAATATCTACTGTAGGAATACCTTTCTGACTGTCTCCTAATGGTAATATCTACTGTAGGAGTACCTTTCTATCTCCTAATGGTAATATCTACTGTAGGAATACCTTTCTGTCTCCTAATGGTAATATCTACTGTAGGAATACCTTTCTGACTCCTAATGGTAATATCTACTGTAGGAATACCTTTCTGTCTCCTAATGGTAATATCTACTGTAGGAGTACCTTTCTGTCTCCTGATGGTAATATCTACTGTAGGAATTCCTTTCTGTCTCCTAATGGTAATATCTACTGTAGGAATACCTTTCTGACTGACTCCTAATGGTAATATCTACTGTAGGAATACCTTTCTGACTGACTCCTAATGGTAATATCTACTGTAGGAGTACCTTTCTGCCTCCTAATGGTAATATCTACTGTAGGAGTACCTTTCTGTCTCCTAATGGTAATATCTACTGTAGGATTACCTTTCTGACTGACTCCTAATGGTAATATCTACTGTAGGAGTACCTTTCTGACTGACTCCTAATGGTAATATCTACTGTAGGAATACCTTTCTGTCTCCTAATGGTAATATCTACTGTAGGAGTACCTTTCTGTCTCCTAATGGTAATATCTACTGTAGGAATACCTTTCTGTCTCCTAATGGTAATATCTACTGTAGGAATACCTTTCTGTCTCCTAATGGTAATATCTACTGTAGGAGTACCTTTCTGACTGACTCTTAATGGTAATATCTACTGTAGGAGTACCTTTCTGTCTCCTAATGGTAATATCTACTGTAGGAATACCTTTCTAACTGTCTCCTAATGGTAATATCTACTGTAGGAGTACCTTTCTGTCTCCTAATGGTAATATCTACTGTAGGAGTACCTTTGACTGACTCCTAATGGTAATATCTACTGTAGGAGTACCTTTCTGTCTCCTAATGGTAATATCTACTGTAGGAGTACCTTTCTGTCTCCTAATGGTAATATCTACTGTAGGAATACCTTTCTGTCTCCTAATGGTAATATCTACTGTAGGAATACCTTTCTGTATCCTAATGGTAATATCTACTGTAGGAGTACCTTTCTGTATCCTAATGATAATATCTACTGTAGGAATACCTTTCTGACTGACTCCTAATGGTAATATCTACTGTAGGAATACCTTTCTGACTGTCTCCTAATGGTAATATCTACTGTAGGAGTACCGTTCTATCTCATAATGGTAATATCTACTGTAGGAATACCTTTCTGTCTCCTAATGGTAATATCTACTGTAGGAATACCTTTCTGACTCCTAATGGTAATATCTACTGTAGGAATACCTTTCTGTCTCCTAACGGTAATATCTACTGTAGGAGTACCTTTCTGTCTCCTAATGGTAATATCTACTGTAGGAGTACCTTTCTTTCTCCTAATGGTAATATCTACTGTAGGAATACCTTTCTGTCTCCTAATGGTAATATCTACTGTAGGAATACCTTTCTGACTGACTCCTAAATATCTACTGTAGGAGTACCTTTCTGACTGACTCCTAATGGTAATATCTACTGTAGGAGTACCTTTCTGTCTCCTAATGGTAATATCTCCTGTAGGAATACCTTTCTGACTCCTAATGGTAATATCTACTGTAGGAGTACCTTTCTGTCTCCTAATGGTAATATCTACTGTAGGAGTACCTTTCTGACTGACTCCTAATGGTAATATCTAATGTAGGAATACCTTTCTGTCTCCTAATGGTAATATCTACTGTAGGAATACCTTTCTGACTGACTCCTAATGGTAATATCTACTGTAGGATTACCTTTCTGACTGTCTCCTAATGGTAATATCTACTGTAGGAGTACCTTTCTGACTGACTCCTAATGGTAATATCTACTGTAGGAATACCTTTCTGTCTCCTAATGGTAATATCTACTGTAGGAATACCTTTCTGACTGACTCCTAATGGTAACATCTACTGTAGGAATACCTTTCTGACTGACTCCTAATGGTAATATCTACTGTAGGAATACCTTTCTGTCTCCTAATGGTAATATCTAATGTAGGAGTACCTTTCTGACTGACTCCTAATGGTAATATCTACTGTAGGAATACCTTTCTGTCTCCTAATGGTAATATCTACTGTAGGAATACCTTTCTGACTGACTCCTAATGGTAATATCTACTGTAGGAATACCTTTCTGACTGACTCCTAATGGTAATATCTACTGTAGGAGTACCTTTCTGCCTCCTAATGGTAATATCTACTGTAGGAGTACCTTTTTGACTCCTAATGGTAATATCTACTGTAGGAGTACCTTTCTGTCTCCTAATGGTAATATCTACTGTAGGAGTACCTTTCTGTCTCCTAATGGTAATATCTACTGTAGGAATACCTTTCTGTCTCCTAATGGTAATATCTACTGTAGGAATACCTTTCTGACTGACTCCTAAATATCTACTGTAGGAGTACCTTTCTGACTGACTCCTAATGGTAATATCTACTGTAGGAGTACCTTTCTGTCTCCTAATGGTAATATCTCCTGTAGGAATACCTTTCTGACTCCTAATGGTAATATCTACTGTAGGAGTACCTTTCTGTCTCCTAATGGTAATATCTACTGTAGGAGTACCTTTCCGACTGACTCCTAATGGTAATATCTAATGTAGGAATACCTTTCTGTCTCCTAATGGTAATATCTACTGTAGGAATACCTTTCTGACTGACTCCTAATGGTAATATCTACTGTAGGAATACCTTTCTGACTGTCTCCTAATGGTAATATCTACTGTAGGAGTACCTTTCTGACTGACTCCTAATGGTAATATCTAATGTAGGAATACCTTTCTGTCTCCTAATGGTAATATCTACTGTAGGAGTACCTTTCTGACTGACTCCTAATGGTAATATCTACTGTAGGAATACCTTTCTGTCTCCTAATGGTAATATCTACTGTAGGAATACCTTTCTGACTCCTAATGGTAATATCTACTGTAGGAATACCTTTCTGTCTCCTAACGGTAATATCTACTGTAGGAGTACCTTTCTGTCTCCTAATGGTAATATCTACTGTAGGAATACCTTTCTGTCTCCTAATGGTAATATCTACTGTAGGAGTACCTTTCTGTCTCCTAATGGTAATATCTACTGTAGGAGTACCTTTCTGTCTCCTAATGGTAATATCTACTGTAGGAATACCTTTCTGTCTCCTAATGGTAATATCTACTGTAGGAATACCTTTCTGACTGACTCCTAATGGTAATATCTACTGTAGGAATACCTTTCTGACTGACTCCTAATGGTAATATCTACTGTAGGAGTACCTTTCTGCCTCCTAATGGTAATATCTACTGTAGGAGTACCTTTCTGTCTCCTAATGGTAATATCTACTGTAGGATTACCTTTCTGACTGACTCCTAATGGTAATATCTACTGTAGGAGTACCTTTCTGACTGACTCCTAATGGTAATATCTACTGTAGGAATACCTTTCTGTCTCCTAATGGTAATATCTACTGTAGGAGTACCTTTCTGTCTCCTAATGGTAATATCTACTGTAGGAATACCTTTCTGTCTCCTAATGGTAATATCTACTGTAGGAATACCTTTCTGTCTCCTAATGGTAATATCTACTGTAGGAGTACCTTTCTGACTGACTCTTAATGGTAATATCTACTGTAGGAGTACCTTTCTGTCTCCTAATGGTAATATCTACTGTAGGAATACCTTTCTAACTGTCTCCTAATGGTAATATCTACTGTAGGAGTACCTTTCTGTCTCCTAATGGTAATATCTACTGTAGGAGTACCTTTGACTGACTCCTAATGGTAATATCTACTGTAGGAGTAGCTTTCTGTCTCCTAATGGTAATATCTACTGTAGGAGTACCTTTCTGTCTCCTAATGGTAATATCTACTGTAGGAATACCTTTCTGTCTCCTAATGGTAATATCTACTGTAGGAATACCTTTCTGTATCCTAATGGTAATATCTACTGTAGGAGTACCTTTCTGTATCCTAATGATAATATCTACTGTAGGAATACCTTTCTGACTGACTCCTAATGGTAATATCTACTGTAGGAATACCTTTCTGACTGTCTCCTAATGGTAATATCTACTGTAGGAGTACCGTTCTATCTCATAATGGTAATATCTACTGTAGGAATACCTTTCTGTCTCCTAATGGTAATATCTACTGTAGGAATACCTTTCTGACTCCTAATGGTAATATCTACTGTAGGAATACCTTTCTGTCTCCTAACGGTAATATCTACTGTAGGAGTACCTTTCTGTCTCCTAATGGTAATATCTACTGTAGGAGTACCTTTCTTTCTCCTAATGGTAATATCTACTGTAGGAATACCTTTCTGTCTCCTAATGGTAATATCTACTGTAGGAATACCTTTCTGACTGACTCCTAAATATCTACTGTAGGAGTACCTTTCTGACTGACTCCTAATGGTAATATCTACTGTAGGAGTACCTTTCTGTCTCCTAATGGTAATATCTCCTGTAGGAATACCTTTCTGACTCCTAATGGTAATATCTACTGTAGGAGTACCTTTCTGTCTCCTAATGGTAATATCTACTGTAGGAGTACCTTTCTGACTGACTCCTAATGGTAATATCTAATGTAGGAATACCTTTCTGTCTCCTAATGGTAATATCTACTGTAGGAATACCTTTCTGACTGACTCCTAATGGTAATATCTACTGTAGGATTACCTTTCTGACTGTCTCCTAATGGTAATATCTACTGTAGGAGTACCTTTTTGACTGACTCCTAATGGTAATATCTACTGTAGGAATACCTTTCTGTCTCCTAATGGTAATATCTACTGTAGGAATACCTTTCTGACTGACTCCTAATGGTAACATCTACTGTAGGAATACCTTTCTGACTGACTCCTAATGGTAATATCTACTGTAGGAATACCTTTCTGTCTCCTAATGGTAATATCTAATGTAGGAGTACCTTTCTGACTGACTCCTAATGGTAATATCTACTGTAGGAATACCTTTCTGTCTCCTAATGGTAATATCTACTGTAGGAATACCTTTCTGACTGACTCCTAATGGTAATATCTACTGTAGGAATACCTTTCTGACTGACTCCTAATGGTAATATCTACTGTAGGAGTACCTTTCTGCCTCCTAATGGTAATATCTACTGTAGGAGTACCTTTTTGACTCCTAATGGTAATATCTACTGTAGGAGTACCTTTCTGTCTCCTAATGGTAATATCTACTGTAGGAGTACCTTTCTGTCTCCTAATGGTAATATCTACTGTAGGAATACCTTTCTGTCTCCTAATGGTAATATCTACTGTAGGAATACCTTTCTGACTGACTCCTAAATATCTACTGTAGGAGTACCTTTCTGACTGACTCCTAATGGTAATATCTACTGTAGGAGTACCTTTCTGTCTCCTAATGGTAATATCTCCTGTAGGAATACCTTTCTGACTCCTAATGGTAATATCTACTGTAGGAGTACCTTTCTGTCTCCTAATGGTAATATCTACTGTAGGAGTACCTTTCCGACTGACTCCTAATGGTAATATCTAATGTAGGAATACCTTTCTGTCTCCTAATGGTAATATCTACTGTAGGAATACCTTTCTGACTGACTCCTAATGGTAATATCTACTGTAGGAATACCTTTCTGACTGTCTCCTAATGGTAATATCTACTGTAGGAGTACCTTTCTGACTGACTCCTAATGGTAATATCTAATGTAGGAATACCTTTCTGTCTCCTAATGGTAATATCTACTGTAGGAGTACCTTTCTGACTGACTCCTAATGGTAATATCTACTGTAGGAATACCTTTCTGTCTCCTAATGGTAATATCTACTGTAGGAATACCTTTCTGACTGACTCCTAATGGTAACATCTACTGTAGGAATACCTTTCTGACTGACTCCTAATGGTAATATCTACTGTAGGAATACCTTTCTGTCTCCTAATGGTAATATCTACTGTAGGAGTACCTTTTTGACTCCTAATGGTAATATCTACTGTAGGAGTACCTTTCTGTCTCCTAATGGTAATATCTACTGTAGGAGTACCTTTCTGTCTCCTAATGGTAATATCTACTGTAGGAATACCTTTCTGTCTCCTAATGGTAATATCTACTGTAGGAATACCTTTCTGACTGACTCCTAAATATCTACTGTAGGAGTACCTTTCTGACTGACTCCTAATGGTAATATCTACTGTAGGAGTACCTTTCTGTCTCCTAATGGTAATATCTCCTGTAGGAATACCTTTCTGACTCCTAATGGTAATATCTACTGTAGGAGTACCTTTCTGTCTCCTAATGGTAATATCTACTGTAGGAGTACCTTTCCGACTGACTCCTAATGGTAATATCTAATGTAGGAATACCTTTCTGTCTCCTAATGGTAATATCTACTGTAGGAATACCTTTCTGACTGACTCCTAATGGTAATATCTACTGTAGGAATACCTTTCTGACTGTCTCCTAATGGTAATATCTACTGTAGGAGTACCTTTCTGACTGACTCCTAATGGTAATATCTAATGTAGGAATACCTTTCTGTCTCCTAATGGTAATATCTACTGTAGGAGTACCTTTCTGACTGACTCCTAATGGTAATATCTACTGTAGGAATACCTTTCTGTCTCCTAATGGTAATATCTACTGTAGGAATACCTTTCTGACTGACTCCTAATGGTAACATCTACTGTAGGAATACCTTTCTGACTGACTCCTAATGGTAATATCTACTGTAGGAATACCTTTCTGTCTCCTAATGGTAATATCTAATGTAGGAGTACCTTTCTGACTGACTCCTAATGGTAATATCTACTGTAGGAATACCTTTCTGACTGTCTCCTAATGGTAATATCTACTGTAGGAATACCTTTCTATCTCCTAATGGTAATATCTACTGTAGGAATACCTTTCTGACTGACTCCTAATGGTAATATCTACTGTAGGAGTACCTTTCTATCTCCTAATGGTAATATCTACTGTAGGAATACCTTTCTGTCTCCTAATGGTAATATCTACTGTAGGAATACCTTTCTGACTCCTAATGGTAATATCTACTGTAGGAATACCTTTCTGTCTCCTAACGGTAATATCTACTGTAGGAGTACCTTTCTGTCTCCTAATGGTAATATCTACTGTAGGAATACCTTTCTGTCTCCTAATGGTAATATCTACTGTAGGAGTACCTTTCTGTCTCCTAATGGTAATATCTACTGTAGGAATACCTTTCTGTCTCCTGATGGTAATATCTACTGTAGGAATTCCTTTCTGTCTCCTAATGGTAATATCTACTGTAGGAATACCTTTCTGACTGACTCCTAATGGTAATATCTACTGTAGGAATACCTTTCTGTCTCCTAATGGTAATATCTACTGTAGGAATACCTTTCTGACTGACTCCTAATGGTAATATCTACTGTAGGAATACCTTTCTGACTGACTCCTAATGGTAATATCTACTGTAGGAGTACCTTTCTGCCTCCTAATGGTAATATCTACTGTAGGAGTACCTTTCTGACTCCTAATGGTAATATCTACTGTAGGAGTACCTTTCTGTCTCCTAATGGTAATATCTACTGTAGGAATACCTTTCTAACTGTCTCCTAATGGTAATATCTACTGTAGGAGTACCTTTCTGTCTGTCTCCTAATAGTAATATCTACTGTAGGAATACCTTTCTGACTGACTCCTAATGGTAATATCTACTGTAGGAGTACCTTTCTGTCTCCTAATGGTAATATCTACTGTAGGAATACCTTTCTGTCTCCTAATGGTAATATCTACTGTAGGAATACCTTTCTGTATCCTAATGATAATATCTACTGTAGGATTACCTTTCTGACTCCTAATGGTAATATCTACTGTAGGAATACCTTTCTGACTGACTCCTAATGGTAATATCTACTGTAGGAGTACCTTTCTGACTGACTCCTGATGGTAATATCTACTGTAGGAGTACCTTTCTGTCTCCTAATGGTAATATCTACTGTAGGAGTACCTTTCTGTCTCCTAATGGTAATATCTACTGTATTAATACCTTTCTGACTGACTCCTAATAGTAATATCTACTGTAGGAATACCTTTCTGACTGACTCCTAATGGTAATATCTCCTGTATTAATACCTTTCTGACTGACTCCTAATGGTAATATCTACTGTAGGAATACCTTTCTGACTGACTCCTGATGGTAATATCTACTGTAGGAATACCTTTCTGTCTCCTAATGGTAATATCTACTGTAGGATTACCTTTCTGTCTCCTAATGGTAATATCCTCTGTAGGAGTACCTTTCTGACTCCTAATGGTAATATCTACTGTAGGATTACCTTTCTGACTCCTAATGGTAATATCTACTGTAGGAGTACCTTTCTGTGTACTAATGGTAATATCTACTGTAGGAATACCTTTCTGACTGACTCCTAATGGTAATATCTACTGTAGGAGTACCTTTCTGACTGACTCCTAATGGTAATATCTACTGTAGGAGTACCTTTCTGTCTCCTAATGGTAATATCTACTGTAGGAATACCTTTCTGACTCCTAATGGTAATATCTACTGTAGGAGTACCTTTCTGACTCCTAACGGTAATATCTACTGTAGGAGTACCTTTCTGTCTCCTAATGGTAATATCTACTGTAGGAATACCTTTCTGTCTCCTAATGGTAATATCTACTGTAGGAGTACCTTTCTGACTGACTCCTAATGGTAATATCTACTGTAGGAATACCTTTCTGACTGACTCCTAATGGTAATATCTACTGTAGGAATACCTTTCTGACTGACTCCTAATGGTAATATCTACTGTAGGAATAACTTTCTGACTGACTCCTAATGGTAATATCTACTGTAGGAATACCTTTCTGTCTCCTAATGGTAATATCTACTGTATTAATACCTTTCTGACTGACTCCTAATAGTAATATCTACTGTAGGAATACCTTTCTGACTGACTCCTAATGGTAATATCTACTGTATTAATACCTTTCTGACTGACTCCTAATTGTAATATCTACTGTAGGAATACCTTTCTGACTGACTCCTAATGGTAATATCTACTGTAGGAATACCTTTCTGTCTCCTAATGGTAATATCTACTGTAGGAATACCTTTCTGTCTCCTAATGGTAATATCCTCTGTAGGAGTACCTTTCTGACTCCTAATGATAATATCTACTGTAGGATTACCTTTCTGACTCCTAATGGTAATATCTACTGTAGGAGTACCTTTCTGTGTACTAATGGTAATATCTACTGTAGGAATACCTTTCTGACTGACTCCTAATGGTAATATCTACTGTAGGAGTACCTTTCTGACTGACTCCTAATGGTAATATCTACTGTAGGAGTACCTTTATGTCTCCTAATGGTAATATCTACCGTAGGAATACCTTTCTGACTCCTAATGGTAATATCTACTGTAGGAGTACCTTTCTGACTCCTAACGGTAATATCTACTGTAGGAGTACCTTTCTGTCTCCTAATGGTAATATCTACTGTAGGAATACCTGTCTGTCTCCTAATGGTAATATCTACTGTAGGAGTACCTTTCTGACTGACTCCTAATGGTAATATCTACTGTAGGAATACCTTTCTGACTGACTCCTAATGGTAATATCTACTGTAGGAATACCTTTCTGACTGTCTCCTAATGGTAATATCTACTGTAGGAGTACCTTTCTGACTGACTCCTAATGGTAATATCTAATGTAGGAATACCTTTCTGTCTCCTAATGGTAATATCTACTGTAGGAGTACCTTTCTGACTGACTCCTAATGGTAATATCTACTGTAGGAATACCTTTCTGTCTCCTAATGGTAATATCTACTGTAGGAATACCTTTCTGACTGACTCCTAATGGTAATATCTACTGTAGGAATACCTTTCTGACTGACTCCTAATGGTAATATCTACTGTAGGAATACCTTTCTGTCTCCTAATGGTAATATGTACTGTAGGAGTACCTTTCTGACTGACTCCTAATGGTAATATCTACTGTAGGAATACCTTTCTGTCTCCTAATGGTAATATCTACTGTAGGAATACCTTTCTGACTGACTCCTAATGGTAATATCTACTGTAGGAATACCTTTCTGACTGACTCCTAATGGTAATATCTACTGTAGGAGTACCTTTCTGCCTCCTAATGGTAATATCTACTGTAGGAGTACCTTTCTGTCTCCTAATGGTAATATCTACTGTAGGAGTACCTTTCTGTCTCCTAATGGTAATATCTACTGTAGGAATACCTTTCGGTCTCCTAATGGTAATATCTACTGTAGGAGTACCTTTCTGACTGACTCCTAATGGTAATATCTACTGTAGGAATACCTTTCTGTCTCCTAATGGTAATATCTACTGTAGGAATACCTTTCTGACTGACTCCTAATGGTAATATCTACTGTAGGAATACCTTTCTGACTGACTCCTAATGGTAATATCTACTGTAGGAGTACCTTTCTGTCTCCTAATGGTAATATCTACTGTAGGAGTACCTTTCTGACTGACTCCTAATGGTAATATCTACTGTAGGAATACCTTTCTGTCTCCTAATGGTAATATCTACTGTAGGAATACCTTTCTGACTGACTCCTAATGGTAATATCTACTGTAGGAATACCTTTCTGACTGACTCCTAATGGTAATATCTACTGTAGGAGTACCTTTCTGACTCCTAATGGTAATATCTACTGTAGGAGTACCTTTCTGTCTCCTAATGGTAATATCTACTGTAGGAGTACCTTTCAAACTGTCTCCTAATGGTAATATCTACTGTAGGAGTAACTTTCAGTCTGTCTCCTAATAGTAATATCTACTGTAGGAATACCTTTCTGACTGACTCCTAATGGTAATATCTACTGTAGGAATACCTTTCTCTCTCCTAATGGTAATATCTACTGTAGGAATACCTTTCTGACTGACTCCTAATGGTAATATCTACTGTAGGAATACCTTTCTGTCTCCTAATGGTAATATCTACTGTAGGAGTACCTTTCTGACTGACTCCTAATGGTAATATCTACTGTAGGAATACCTTTCTGTCTCCTAATGGTAATATCTACTGTAGGAATACCTTTCTGACTGACTCCTAATGGTAATATCTACTGTAGGAATACCTTTCTGACTGACTCCTAATGGTAATATCTACTGTAGGAGTACCTTTCTGCCTCCTAATGGTAATATCTACTGTAGGAGTACCTTTCTGACTCCTAATGGTAATATCTACTGTAGGAGTACCTTTCTGTCTCCTAATGGTAATATCTACTGTAGGAGTACCTTTCTGTCTCCTAATGGTAATATCTACTGTAGGAATACCTTTCTGTCTCCTAATGGTAATATCTACTGTAGGAGTACCTTTCTGACTGACTCCTAATGGTAATATCTACTGTAGGAATACCTTTCTGTCTCCTAATGGTAATATCTACTGTAGGAATACCTTTCTGACTGACTCCTAATGGTAATATCTACTGTAGGAATACCTTTCTGACTGACTCCTAATGGTAATATCTACTGTAGGAGTACCTTTCTGCCTCCTAATGGTAATATCTACTGTAGGAGTACCTTTCTGACTCCTAATGGTAATATCTACTTTAGGAGTACCTTTCTGTCTCCTAATGGTAATATCTACTGTAGGAGTACCTTTCTGTCTCCTAATGGTAATATCTACTGTAGGAATACCTTTCAAACTGTCTCCTAATGGTAATATCTACTGTAGGAGTACCTTTCTGTCTGTCTCCTAATAGTAATATCTACTGTAGGAATACCTTTCTGACTGACTCCTAATGGTAATATCTACTGTAGGAGTACCTTTCTGTCTCCTAATGGTAATGTCTACTGTATTAATACCTTTCTGACTGACTCCTAATAGTAATATCTACTGTAGGAATACCTTTCTGACTGACTCCTAATGGTAATATCTACTGTATAAATACCTTTCTGACTGACTCCTAATGGTAATATCTACTGTAGGAATACCTTTCTGACTGACTCCTAATGGTAATATCTACTGTAGGAATACCTTTCTGTCTCCTAATGGTAATATCTACTGTAGGAATACCTTTCTGTCTCCTAATGGTAATATGTACTGTAGGAATACCTTTCTGTCTCCTAATGGTAATATCTACTGTAGGAATACCTTTCTGACTCCTAATGGTAATATCCTCTGTAGGAGTACCTTTCTGACTCCTAATGGTAATATCTACTGTAGGATTACCTTTCTGACTCCTAATGGTAATATCTACTGTAGGAGTACCTTTCTGTCTACTAATGGTAATATCTACTGTAGGAATACCTTTCTGACTGACTCCTAATGGTAATATCTACTGTAGGAGTACCTTTCTGACTGACTCCTAATGGTAATATCTACTGTAGGAGTACCTTTCTGTCTCCTAATGGTAATATCTACTGTAGGAATACCTTTCTGACTCCTAATGGTAATATCTACTGTAGGAATACCTTTCTGTCTCCTAATGGTAATATCTACTGTAGGAGTACCTTTCTGACTGACTCCTAATGGTAATATCTACTGTAGGAATACCTTTCTGACTGACTCCTAATGGTAATATCTACTGTAGGAATACCTTTCTGACTGACTCCTAATGGTAATATCTACTGTAGGAATACCTTTCTGACTGACTCCTAATGGTAATATCTACTGTAGGAATACCTTTCTGACTGACTCCTAATGGTAATATCTACTGTAGGAATACCTTTCTGACTGACTCCTAATGGTAATATCTACTGTAGGAGTACCTTTCTGACTGACTCCTAATGGTAATATCTACTGTAGGAGTACGTTTCTGTCTCCTAATGGTAATATCTACTGTAGGAGTACCTTTCTGTCTCCTAATGGTAATATCTACTGTAGGAATACCTTTCTGTCTCCTAATGGTAATATCTACTGTAGGAGTACCTTTCTGACTGACTCCTAATGCTAATATCTACTGTAGGAATACCTTTCTGACTGACTCCTAATGGTAATATCTACTGTAGGAGTACCTTTCTGCCTCCTAATGGTAATATCTACTGTAGGAGTACCTTTCTGACTCCTAATGGTAATATCTACTGTAGGAGTACCTTTCTGTCTCCTAATGGTAATATCTACTGTAGGAGTACCTTTCTGTCTCCTAATGGTAATATCTACTGTAGGAATACCTTTCAAACTGTCTCCTAATGGTAATATCTACTGTAGGAGTACCTTTCTGTCTGTCTCCTAATAGTAATATCTACTGTAGGAATACCTTTCTGACTGACTCCTAATGGTAATATCTACTGTAGGAATACCTTTCTGTCTCCTAATGGTAATATCTACTGTAGGAGTACCTTTCTGTCTCCTAATGGTAATGTCTACTGTATTAATACCTTTCTGACTGACTCCTAATAGTAATATCTACTGTAGGAATACCTTTCTGACTGACTCCTAATGGTAATATCTACTGTATAAATACCTTTCTGACTGACTCCTAATGGTAATATCTACTGTAGGAATACCTTTCTGACTGACTCCTAATGGTAATATCTACTGTAGGAATACCTTTCTGTCTCCTAATGGTAATATCTACTGTAGGAATACCTTTCTGTCTCCTAATGGTAATATGTACTGTAGGAATACCTTTCTGTCTCCTAATGGTAATATCTACTGTAGGAATACCTTTCTGTTCCTAATGGTAATATCCTCTGTAGGAGTACCTTTCTGACTCCTAATGGTAATATCTACTGTAGGATTACCTTTCTGACTCCTAATGGTAATATCTACTGTAGGAGTACCTTTCTGTCTACTAATGGTAATATCTACTGTAGGAATACCTTTCTGACTGACTCCTAATGGTAATATCTACTGTAGGAGTACCTTTCTGACTGACTCCTAATGGTAATATCTACTGTAGGAGTACCTTTCTGTCTCCTAATGGTAATATCTACTGTAGGAATACCTTTCTGACTCCTAATGGTAATATCTACTGTAGGAATACCTTTCTGTCTCCTAATGGTAATATCTACTGTAGGAGTACCTTTCTGACTGACTCCTAATGGTAATATCTACTGTAGGAATACCTTTCTGTCTCCTAATGGTAATATCTACTGTAGGAATACCTTTCTGACTGACTCCTAATGGTAATATCTACTGTAGGAATACCTTTCTGACTGACTCCTAATGGTAATATCTACTGTAGGAATACCTTTCTGACTGACTCCTAATGGTAATATCTACTGTAGGAGTACCTTTCTGACTGACTCCTAATGGTAATATCTACTGTAGGAGTACCTTTCTGTCTCCTAATGGTAATATCTACTGTAGGAGTACCTTTCTGTCTCCTAATGGTAATATCTACTGTAGGAATACCTTTCTGTCTCCTAATGGTAATATCTACTGTAGGAGTACCTTTCTGACTGACTCCTAATGGTAATATCTACTGTAGGAATACCTTTCTGTCTCCTAATGGTAATATCTACTGTAGGAATACCTTTCTGACTGACTCCTAATGGTAATATCTACTGTAGGAATACCTTTCTGACTGACTCCTAATGGTAATATCTACTGTAGGAGTACCTTTCTGCCTCCTAATGGTAATATCTACTGTAGGAGTACCTTTCTGTCTCCTAATGGTAATATCTACTGTAGGAATACCTTTCTAACTGTCTCCTAATGGTAATATCTACTGTAGGAGTACCTTTCTGTCTGTCTCCTAATAGTAATATCTACTGTAGGAATACCTTTCTGACTGACTCCTAATGGTAATATCTACTGTAGGAATACCTTTCTGTCTCCTAATGGTAATATCTACTGTAGGAGTACCTTTCTGTCTCCTAATGGTAATATCTACTGTATTAATACCTTTCTGACTGACTCCTAATAGTAATATCTACTGTAGGAATACCTTTCTGACTGACTCCTAATGGTAATATCTCCTGTATTAATACCTTTCTGACTGACTCCTAATGGTAATATCTACTGTAGGAATACCTTTCTGACTGACTCCTAATGGTAATATCTACTGTAGGAATACCTTTCTGTCTCCTAATGGTAATATCTACTGTAGGATTACCTTTCTGTCTCCTAATGGTAATATCCTCTGTAGGAGTACCTTTCTGACTCCTAATGGTAATATCTACTGTAGGATTACCTTTCTGACTCCTAATGGTAATATCTACTGTAGGAGTACCTTTCTGTGTACTAATGGTAATATCTACTGTAGGAATACCTTTCTGACTGACTCCTAATGGTAATATCTACTGTAGGAGTACCTTTCTGACTGACTCCTAATGGTAATATCTACTGTAGGAGTACCTTTCTGTCTCCTAATGGTAATATCTACTGTAGGAATACCTTTCTGACTCCTAATGGTAATATCTACTGTAGGAGTACCTTTCTGACTCCTAACGGTAATATCTACTGTAGGAGTACCTTTCTGACTGACTCCTAATGGTAATATCTACTGTAGGAATACCTTTCTGACTGACTCCTAATGGTAATATCTACTGTAGGAATACCTTTCTGACTGACTCCTAATGGTAATATCTACTGTAGGAATAACTTTCTGACTGACTCCTAATGGTAATATCTACTGTAGGAATACCTTTCTGTCTCCTAATGGTAATATCTACTGTATTAATACCTTTCTGACTGACTCCTAATAGTAATATCTACTGTAGGAATACCTTTCTGACTGACTCCTAATGGTAATATCTACTGTATTAATACCTTTCTGACTGACTCCTAATTGTAATATCTACTGTAGGAATACCTTTCTGACTGACTCCTAATGGTAATATCTACTGTAGGAATACCTTTCTGTCTCCTAATGGTAATATCTACTGTAGGAATACCTTTCTGTCTCCTAATGGTAATATCCTCTGTAGGAGTACCTTTCTGACTCCTAATGGTAATATCTACTGTAGGATTACCTTTCTGACTCCTAATGGTAATATCTACTGTAGGAGTACCTTTCTGTGTACTAATGGTAATATCTACTGTAGGAATACCTTTCTGACTGACTCCTAATTGTAATATCTACTGTAGGAGTACCTTTCTGACTGACTCCTAATGGTAATATCTACTGTAGGAGTACCTTTATGTCTCCTAATGGTAATATCTACCGTAGGAATACCTTTCTGACTCCTAATGGTAATATCTACTGTAGGAGTACCTTTCTGACTCCTAACGGTAATATCTACTGTAGGAGTACCTTTCTGTCTCCTAATGGTAATATCTACTGTAGGAATACCTTTCTGACTGACTCCTAATGGTAATATCTACTGTAGGAATACCTTTCTGACTGTCTCCTAATGGTAATATCTACTGTAGGAGTACCTTTCTGACTGACTCCTAATGGTAATATCTAATGTAGGAATACCTTTCTGTCTCCTAATGGTAATATCTACTGTAGGAGTACCTTTCTGACTGACTCCTAATGGTAATATCTACTGTAGGAATACCTTTCTGTCTCCTAATGGTAATATCTACTGTAGGAATACCTTTCTGACTGACTCCTAATGGTAATATCTACTGTAGGAATACCTTTCTGACTGACTCCTAATGGTAATATCTACTGTAGGAATACCTTTCTGACTGTCTCCTAATGGTAATATCTACTGTAGGAGTACCTTTCTGACTGACTCCTAATGGTAATATCTAATGTAGGAATACCTTTCTGTCTCCTAATGGTAATATCTACTGTAGGAGTACCTTTCTGACTGACTCCTAATGGTAATATCTACTGTAGGAATACCTTTCTGTCTCCTAATGGTAATATCTACTGTAGAAATACCTTTCTGACTGACTCCTAATGGTAATATCTACTGTAGGAATACCTTTCTGACTGACTCCTAATGGTAATATCTACTGTAGGAATATCTTTCTGTCTCCTAATGGTAATATGTACTGTAGGAGTACCTTTCTGACTGACTCCTAATGGTAATATCTACTGTAGGAATACCTTTCTGTCTCCTAATGGTAATATCTACTGTAGGAATACCTTTCTGCCTCCTAATGGTAATATCTACTGTAGGAGTACCTTTCTGACTCCTAATGGTAATATCTACTGTAGGAGTACCTTTCTGTCTCCTAATGGTAATATCTACTGTAGGAGTACCTTTCTGTCTCCTAATGGTAATATCTACTGTAGGAATACCTTTCGGTCTCCTAATGGTAATATCTACTGTAGGAGTACCTTTCTGACTGACTCCTAATGGTAATATCTACTGTAGGAATACCTTTCTGTCTCCTAATGGTAATATCTACTGTAGGAATACCTTTCTGACTGACTCCTAATGGTAATATCTACTGTAGGAATACCTTTCTGACTGACTCCTAATGGTAATATCTACTGTAGGAGTACCTTTCTGACTCCTAATGGTAATATCTACTGTAGGAATACCTTTCTGTCTCCTAATGGTAATATCTACTGTAGGAATACCTTTCTCTCTCCTAATGGTAATATCTACTGTAGGAATACCTTTCTGACTGACTCCTAATGGTAATATCTACTGTAGGAATACCTTTCTGTCTCCTAATGGTAATATCTACTGTAGGAATACCTTTCAAACTGTCTCCTAATGGTAATATCTACTGTAGGAGTACCTTTCTGTCTGTCTCCTAATAGTAATATCTACTGTAGGAATACCTTTCTGACTGACTCCTAATGGTAATATCTACTGTAGGAGTACCTTTCTGTCTCCTAATGGTAATGTCTACTGTATTAATACCTTTCTGACTGTCTCCTAATAGTAATATCTACTGTAGGAATACCTTTCTGACTGACTCCTAATGGTAATATCTACTGTATAAATACCTTTCTGACTGACTCCTAATGGTAATATCTACTGTAGGAATACCTTTCTGACTGACTCCTAATGGTAATATCTACTGTAGGAATACCTTTCTGTCTCCTAATGGTAATATCTACTGTAGGAATACCTTTCTGTCTCCTAATGGTAATATGTACTGTAGGAATACCTTTCTGTCTCCTAATGGTAATATCTACTGTAGGAATACCTTTCTGACTCCTAATGGTAATATCCTCTGTAGGAGTACCTTTCTGACTCCTAATGGTAATATCTACTGTAGGATTACCTTTCTGACTCCTAATGGTAATATCTACTGTAGGAGTACCTTTCTGTCTACTAATGGTAATATCTACTGTAGGAATACCTTTCTTACTGACTCCTAATGGTAATATCTACTGTAGGAGTACCTTTCTGACTGACTCCTAATGGTAATATCTACTGTAGGAGTACCTTTCTGTCTCCTAATGGTAATATCTACTGTAGGAATACCTTTCTGACTCCTAATGGTAATATCTACTGTAGGAATACCTTTCTGTCTCCTAATGGTAATATCTACTGTAGGAGTACCTTTCTGACTGACTCCTAATGGTAATATCTACTGTAGGAATACCTTTCTGACTGACTCCTAATGGTAATATCTACTGTAGGAATACCTTTCTGACTGACTCCTAATGGTAATATCTACTGTAGGAATACCTTTCTGACTGACTCCTAATGGTAATATCTACTGTAGGAATACCTTTCTGACTGACTCCTAATGGTAATATCTACTGTAGGAGTACCTTTCTGACTGACTCCTAATGGTAATATCTACTGTAGGAGTACGTTTCTGTCTCCTAATGGTAATATCTACTGTAGGAGTACCTTTCTGTCTCCTAATGGTAATATCTACTGTAGGAATACCTTTCTGTCTCCTAATGGTAATATCTACTGTAGGAGTACCTTTCTGACTGACTCCTAATGGTAATATCTACTGTAGGAATACCTTTCTGACTGACTCCTAATGGTAATATCTACTGTAGGAGTACCTTTCTGCCTCCTAATGGTAATATCTACTGTAGGAGTACCTTTCTGACTCCTAATGGTAATATCTACTGTAGGAGTACCTTTCTGTCTCCTAATGGTAATGTCTACTGTATTAATACCTTTCTGACTGTCTCCTAATAGTAATATCTACTGTAGGAATACCTTTCTGACTGACTCCTAATGGTAATATCTACTGTATAAATACCTTTCTGACTGACTCCTAATGGTAATATCTACTGTAGGAATACCTTTCTGACTGACTCCTAATGGTAATATCTACTGTAGGAATACCTTTCTGTCTCCTAATGGTAATATCTACTGTAGGAATACCTTTCTGTCTCCTAATGGTAATATGTACTGTAGGAATACCTTTCTGTCTCCTAATGGTAATATCTACTGTAGGAATACCTTTCTGACTCCTAATGGTAATATCCTCTGTAGGAGTACCTTTCTGACTCCTAATGGTAATATCTACTGTAGGAGTACGTTTCTGTCTCCTAATGGTAATATCTACTGTAGGAGTACCTTTCTGTCTCCTAATGGTAATATCTACTGTAGGAATACCTTTCTGTCTCCTAATGGTAATATCTACTGTAGGAGTACCTTTCTGACTGACTCCTAATGGTAATATCTACTGTAGGAATACCTTTCTGACTGACTCCTAATGGTAATATCTACTGTAGGAGTACCTTTCTGCCTCCTAATGGTAATATCTACTGTAGGAGTACCTTTCTGACTCCTAATGGTAATATCTACTGTAGGAGTACCTTTCTGTCTCCTAATGGTAATGTCTACTGTATTAATACCTTTCTGACTGTCTCCTAATAGTAATATCTACTGTAGGAATACCTTTCTGACTGACTCCTAATGGTAATATCTACTGTATAAATACCTTTCTGACTGACTCCTAATGGTAATATCTACTGTAGGAATACCTTTCTGACTGACTCCTAATGGTAATATCTACTGTAGGAATACCTTTCTGTCTCCTAATGGTAATATCTACTGTAGGAATACCTTTCTGTCTCCTAATGGTAATATGTACTGTAGGAATACCTTTCTGTCTCCTAATGGTAATATCTACTGTAGGAATACCTTTCTGACTCCTAATGGTAATATCCTCTGTAGGAGTACCTTTCTGACTCCTAATGGTAATATCTACTGTAGGATTACCTTTCTGACTCCTAATGGTAATATCTACTGTAGGAGTACCTTTCTGTCTACTAATGGTAATATCTACTGTAGGAATACCTTTCTGACTGACTCCTAATGGTAATATCTACTGTAGGAGTACCTTTCTGACTGACTCCTAATGGTAATATCTACTGTAGGAGTACCTTTCTGTCTCCTAATGGTAATATCTACTGTAGGAATACCTTTCTGACTCCTAATGGTAATATCTACTGTAGGAATACCTTTCTGTCTCCTAATGGTAATATCTACTGTAGGAGTACCTTTCTGACTGACTCCTAATGGTAATATCTACTGTAGGAATACCTTTCTGACTGACTCCTAATGGTAATATCTACTGTAGGAATACCTTTCTGACTGACTCCTAATGGTAATATCTACTGTAGGAATACCTTTCTGACTGACTCCTAATGGTAATATCTACTGTAGGAGTACCTTTCTGACTGACTCCTAATGGTAATATCTACTGTAGGAGTACGTTTCTGTCTCCTAATGGTAATATCTACTGTAGGAGTACCTTTCTGTCTCCTAATGGTAATATCTACTGTAGGAATACCTTTCTGTCTCCTAATGGTAATATCTACTGTAGGAGTACCTTTCTGACTGACTCCTAATGGTAATATCTACTGTAGGAATACCTTTCTGACTGACTCCTAATGGTAATATCTACTGTAGGAGTACCTTTCTGCCTCCTAATGGTAATATCTACTGTAGGAGTACCTTTCTGACTCCTAATGGTAATATCTACTGTAGGAGTACCTTTCTGTCTCCTAATGGTAATATCTACTGTAGGAGTACCTTTCTGTCTCCTAATGGTAATATCTACTGTAGGAATACCTTTCAAACTGTCTCCTAATGGTAATATCTACTGTAGGAGTACCTTTCTGTCTGTCTCCTAATAGTAATATCTACTGTAGGAATACCTTTCTGACTGACTCCTAATGGTAATATCTACTGTAGGAATACCTTTCTGTCTCCTAATGGTAATATCTACTGTAGGAGTACCTTTCTGTCTCGTAATGGTAATGTCTACTGTATTAATACCTTTCTGACTGACTCCTAATAGTAATATCTACTGTAGGAATACCTTTCTGACTGACTCCTAATGGTAATATCTACTGTATAAATACCTTTCTGACTGACTCCTAATGGTAATATCTACTGTAGGAATACCTTTCTGACTGACTCCTAATGGTAATATCTACTGTAGGAATACCTTTCTGTCTCCTAATGGTAATATCTACTGTAGGAATACCTTTCTGTCTCCTAATGGTAATATCTACTGTAGGAATACCTTTCTGACTGACTCCTAATGGTAATATCTACTGTAGGAGTACCTTTCTGACTGACTCCTAATGGTAATATGTACTGTAGGAATACCTTTCTGTCTCCTAATGGTAATATCTACTGTAGGAATACCTTTCTGTTCCTAATGGTAATATCCTCTGTAGGAGTACCTTTCTGACTCCTAATGGTAATATCTACTGTAGGATTACCTTTCTGACTCCTAATGGTAATATCTACTGTAGGAGTACCTTTCTGTCTACTAATGGTAATATCTACTGTAGGAATACCTTTCTGACTGACTCCTAATGGTAATATCTACTGTAGGAGTACCTTTCTGACTGACTCCTAATGGTAATATCTACTGTAGGAGTACCTTTCTGTCTCCTAATGGTAATATCTACTGTAGGAATACCTTTCTGACTCCTAATGGTAATATCTACTGTAGGAATACCTTTCTGTCTCCTAATGGTAATATCTACTGTAGGAGTACCTTTCTGACTGACTCCTAATGGTAATATCTACTGTAGGAATACCTTTCTGTCTCCTAATGGTAATATCTACTGTAGGAATACCTTTCTGACTGACTCCTAATGGTAATATCTACTGTAGGAATACCTTTCTGACTGACTCCTAATGGTAATATCTACTGTAGGAATACCTTTCTGACTGACTCCTAATGGTAATATCTACTGTAGGAGTACCTTTCTGACTGACTCCTAATGGTAATATCTACTGTAGGAGTACCTTTCTGTCTCCTAATGGTAATATCTACTGTAGGAGTACCTTTCTGTCTCCTAATGGTAATATCTACTGTAGGAATACCTTTCTGTCTCCTAATGGTAATATCTACTGTAGGAGTACCTTTCTGACTGACTCCTAATGGTAATATCTACTGTAGGAATACCTTTCTGTCTCCTAATGGTAATATCTACTGTAGGAATACCTTTCTGACTGACTCCTAATGGTAATATCTACTGTAGGAATACCTTTCTGACTGACTCCTAATGGTAATATCTACTGTAGGAGTACCTTTCTGCCTCCTAATGGTAATATCTACTGTAGGAGTACCTTTCTGTCTCCTAATGGTAATATCTACTGTAGGAATACCTTTCTGTCTCCTAATGGTAATATGTACTGTAGGAATACCTTTCTGTCTCCTAATGGTAATATCTACTGTAGGAATACCTTTCTGACTGACTCCTAATGGTAATATCTACTGTAGGAGTACCTTTCTGACTGACTCCTAATGGTAATATCTACTGTTGGAATACCTTTCTGTATCCTAATGGTAATATCTACTGTAGGAATACCTTTCTGTCTCCTAATGGTAATATCTACTGTAGGAGTACCTTTCTGTCTCCTAATGGTAATATCTACTGTAGGAGTACCTTTCTGACTGACTATAAATGGTAATATCTACTGTAGGAGTACCTTTCTGTCTCCTAATGGTAATATCTACTGTAGGAGTACCTTTCTGTCTCCTAATGGTAATATCTGCTGTAGGAACACCTTTCAAACTGTCTCCTAATGGTAATATCTACTGTAGGAGTACCTTTCTGTCTGTCTCCTAATAGTAATATCTACTGTAGGAATACCTTTCTGACTGACTCCTAATGGTAATATCTACTGTAGGAATACCTTTCTGTCTCCTAATGGTAATATCTACTGTAGGAGTACCTTTCTGTCTCCTAATGGTAATGTCTACTGTATTAATACCTTTCTGACTGACTCCTAATAGTAATATCTACTGTAGGAATACCTTTCTGACTGACTCCTAATGGTAATATCTACTGTATAAATACCTTTCTGACTGACTCCTAATGGTAATATCTACTGTAGGAATACCTTTCTGACTGACTCCTAATGGTAATATCTACTGTAGGAATACCTTTCTGTTTCCTAATGGTAATATCTACTGTAGGAATACCTTTCTGTCTCCTAATGGTAATATGTACTGTAGGAATACCTTTCTGTCTCCTAATGGTAATATCTACTGTAGGAATACCTTTCTGTCTCCTAATGGTAATATCTACTGTGGGATTACCTTTCTGACTGACTCCTAATGGTAATATCTACTGTAGGAGTACCTTTCTGACTGACTCCTAATGGTAATATCTACTGTATTAATACCTTTCTGTCTCCTAATGGTAATATCTACTGTAGGAGTACCTTTCTGTCTCCTAATGGTAATATCTACTGTAGGAATACCTTTCTGTCTCCTAATGGTAATATCTACTGTTGGAATACCTTTCTGTATCCTAATGGTAATATCTACTGTAGGAATACCTTTCTGTCTCCTAATGGTAATATCTACTGTAGGAGTACCTTTCTGTCTCCTAATGGTAATATCTACTGTAGGAGTACCTTTCTGACTGACTATAAATGGTAATATCTACTGTAGGAGTACCTTTCTGTCTCCTAATGGTAATATCTACTGTAGGAATACCTTTCTAACTGTCTCCTAATGGTAATATCTACTGTAGGAGTACCTTTCTGTCTCCTAATGGTAATATCTACTGTAGGAGTACCTTTCTGTCTCCTAATGGTAATATCTACTGCAGGAATACCTTTCTAACTGTCTCCTAATGGTAATATCTACTGTAGGAGTACCTTTCTGTCTGTCTCCTAATAGTAATATCTACTGTAGGAATACCTTTCTGACTGACTCCTAATGGTAATATCTACTGTAGGAATACCTTTCTGTCTCCTAATGGTAATATCTACTGTAGGAGTACCTTTCTGTCTCCTAATGGTAATATCTACTGTAGGATTACCTTTCTGACTGACTCCTAATGGTAATATCTACTGTAGGAGTACCTTTCTGACTGACTCCTAATGGTAATATCTACTGTATTAATACCTTTCTGTCTCCTAATGGTAATATCTACTGTAGGAGTACCTTTCTGTCTCCTAATGGTAATATCTACTGTAGGAATACCTTTCTAACTGTCTCCTAATGGTAATATCTACTGTAGGAGTACCTTTCTGTCTCCTAATGGTAATATCTACTGTAGGAGTACCTTTGACTGACTCCTAATGGTAATATCTACTGTAGGAGTACCTTTCTGTCTCCTAATGGTAATATCTACTGTAGGAGTACCTTTCTGTCTCCTAATGGTAATATCTACTGTAGGAATACCTTTCTGTCTCCTAATGGTAATATCTACTGTAGGAATACCTTTCTGTATCCTAATGGTAATATCTACTGTAGGAGTACCTTTCTGTATCCTAATGATAATATCTACTGTAGGAATACCTTTCTGACTGACTCCTAATGGTAATATCTACTGTAGGAATACCTTTCTGACTGTCTCCTAATGGTAATATCTACTGTAGGAGTACCTTTCTATCTCCTAATGGTAATATCTACTGTAGGAATACCTTTCTGTCTCCTAATGGTAATATCTACTGTAGGAATACCTTTCTGACTCCAAATGGTAATATCTACTGTAGGAATACCTTTCTGACTCCTAATGGTAATATCTACTGTAGGAATACCTTTCTGTCTCCTAACGGTAATATCTACTGTAGGAGTACCTTTCTGTCTCCTAATGGTAATATCTACTGTAGGAATACCTTTCTGTCTCCTAATGGTAATATCTACTGTAGGAGTACCTTTCTGTCTCCTAATGGTAATATCTACTGTAGGAATACCTTTCTGTATCCTAATGGTAATATCTACTGTAGGAATACCTTTCTGACTGACTCCTAAATATCTACTGTAGGAGTACCTTTCTGACTGACTCCTAATGGTAATATCTACTGTAGGAGTATCTTTCTGTCTCCTAATGGTAATATCTCCTGTAGGAATACCTTTCTGACTCCTAATGGTAATATCTACTGTATTAATACCTTTCTGACTGACTCCTAATGGTAATATCTACTGTAGGAATACCTTTCTGACTGACTCCTAATGGTAATATCTACTGTAGGAATACCTTTCTGTCTCCTAATGGTAATATCTACTGTAGGAGTACCTTTCTGACTGACTCCTAATGGTAATATCTACTGTATGAATACCTTTCTGTCTCCTAATGGTAATATCTACTGTAGGAATACCTTTCTGACTGACTCCTAATGGTAATATCTACTGTAGGAATACCTTTCTGACTGACTCCTAATGGTAATATCTACTGTAGGAGTACCTTTCTGCCTCCTAATGGTAATATCTACTGTAGGAGTACCTTTCTGACTCCTAATGGTAATATCTACTGTAGGAGTACCTTTCTGTATCCTAATGGTAATATCTACTGTAGGAGTACCTTTCTGACTGACTCCTAATGGTAATATCTACTGTAGGAATACCTTTCTGTCTCCTAATGGTAATATCTACTGTAGGAATACCTTTCTGACTGACTCCTAATGGTAATATCTACTGTAGGAATACCTTTCTGACTGACTCCTAATGGTAATATCTACTGTAGGAGTACCTTTCTGCCTCCTAATGGTAATATCTACTGTAGGAGTACCTTTCTGACTGACTCCTAATGGTAATATCTACTGTAGGAATACCTTTCTGTCTCCTAATGGTAATATCTACTGTAGGAATACCTTTCTGACTGACTCCTAATGGTAATATCTACTGTAGGAATACCTTTCTGTCTCCTAATGGTAATATCTACTGTAGGAGTACCTTTCTGTCTCCTAATGGTAATGTCTACTGTATTAATACCTTTCTGACTGACTCCTAATAGTAATATCTACTGTAGGAATACCTTTCTGACTGACTCCTAATGGTAATATCTACTGTATTAATACCTTTCTGACTGACTCCTAATGGTAATATCTACTGTAGGAATACCTTTCTGACTGACTCCTAATGGTAATATCTACTCTAGGAATACCTTTCTGTCTCCTAATGGTAATATCTACTGTAGGAGTACCTTTCTGACTGACTCCTAATGGTAATATCTACTGTAGGAATACCTTTCTGTCTCCTAATGGTAATATCTACTGTAGGAATACCTTTCTGACTGACTCCTAATGGTAATATCTACTGTAGGAATACCTTTCTGTCTCCTAATGGTAATATCTACTGTAGGAATACCTTTCTGACTGACTCCTAATGGTAATATCTACTGTAGGAATACCTTTCTGACTGACTCCTAATGGTAATATCTACTGTAGGAATACCTTTCTGACTGACTCCTAATGGTAATATCTACTGTAGGAGTACCTTTCTGACTGACTCCTAATGGTAATATCTACTGTAGGAGTACCTTTCTGTCTCCTAATGGTAATATCTACTGTAGGAGTACCTTTCTGTCTCCTAATGGTAATATCTACTGTAGGAATACCTTTCTGTCTCCTAATGGTAATATCTACTGTAGGAGTACCTTTCTGACTGACTCCTAATGGTAATATCTACTGTAGGAATACCTTTCTGTCTCCTAATGGTAATATCTACTGTAGGAATACCTTTCTGACTGACTCCTAATGGTAATATCTACTGTAGGAATACCTTTCTGACTGACTCCTAATGGTAATATCTACTGTAGGAGTACCTTTCTGCCTCCTAATGGTAATATCTACTGTAGGAGTACCTTTCTGACTCCTAATGGTAATATCTACTGTAGGAGTAACTTTCTGTCTCCTAATGGTAATATCTACTGTAGGAGTACCTTTCTGTCTCCTAATGGTAATATCTGCTGTAGGAATACCTTTCAAACTGTCTCCTAATGGTAATATCTACTGTAGGAGTACCTTTCTGTCTGTCTCCTAATAGTAATATCTACTGTAGGAATACCTTTCTGACTGACTCCTAATGGTAATATCTACTGTAGGAATACCTTTCTGTCTCCTAATGGTAATATCTACTGTAGGAGTACCTTTCTGTCTCCTAATGGTAATGTCTACTGTATTAATACCTTTCTGACTGACTCCTAATAGTAATATCTACTGTAGGAATACCTTTCTGACTGACTCCTAATGGTAATATCTACTGTATAAATACCTTTCTGACTGACTCCTAATGGTAATATCTACTGTAGGAATACCTTTCTGACTGACTCCTAATGGTAATATCTACTGTAGGAATACCTTTCTGTCTCCTAATGGTAATATCTACTGTAGGAATACCTTTCTGTCTCCTAATGGTAATATGTACTGTAGGAATACCTTTCTGTCTCCTAATGGTAATATCTACTGTAGGAATACCTTTCTGTATCCTAATGGTAATATCTACTGTAGGAATACCTTTCTGACTCCTAATGGTAATATCTACTGTAGGAGTACCTTTCTGTCTCCTAATGGTAATATCTACTGTATGAATACCTTTCTGTATCCTAATGGTAATATCTACTGTATGAATACCTTTCTGTATCCTAATGGTAATATCTACTGTAGGAATACCTTTCTGTCTCCTAATGGTAATATCTACTGTAGGAGTACCTTTCTGTCTCCTAATGGTAATATCTACTGTATGAATACCTTTCTGTATCCTAATAGTAATATCTACTGTAGGAATACCTTTCTGTCTCCTAATGGTAATATCTACTGTAGGAATACCTTTCTGTCTCCTAATGGTAATATCTACTGTAGGAATACCTTTCTGTCTCCTAATGGTAATATCTACTGTGGGATTACCTTTCTGACTGACTCCTAATGGTAATATCTACTGTAGGAGTACCTTTCTGACTGACTCCTAATGGTAATATCTACTGTATTAATACCTTTCTGTCTCCTAATGGTAATATCTACTGTAGGAGTACCTTTCTGTCTCCTAATGGTAATATCTACTGTAGGAATACCTTTCTGTCTCCTAATGGTAATATCTACTGTTGGAATACCTTTCTGTATCCTAATGGTAATATCTACTGTAGGAATACCTTTCTGTCTCCTAATGGTAATATCTACTGTAGGAGTACCTTTCTGTCTCCTAATGGTAATATCTACTGTAGGAGTACCTTTCTGACTGACTATAAATGGTAATATCTACTGTAGGAGTACCTTTCTGTCTCCTAATGGTAATATCTACTGTAGGAATACCTTTCTAACTGTCTCCTAATGGTAATATGTACTGTAGGAGTACCTTTCTGTCTCCTAATGGTAATATCTACTGTAGGAGTACCTTTCTGTCTCCTAATGGTAATATCTACTGCAGGAATACCTTTCTAACTGTCTCCTAATGGTAATATCTACTGTAGGAGTACCTTTCTGTCTGTCTCCTAATAGTAATATCTACTGTAGGAATACCTTTCTGACTGACTCCTAATGGTAATATCTACTGTAGGAATACCTTTCTGTCTCCTAATGGTAATATCTACTGTAGGAGTACCTTTCTGTCTCCTAATGGTAATATCTACTGTAGGATTACCTTTCTGACTGACTCCTAATGGTAATATCTACTGTAGGAGTACCTTTCTGACTGACTCCTAATGGTAATATCTACTGTAGGAGTACCTTTCTGTCTCCTAATGGTAATATCTACTGTAGGAGTACCTTTCTGTCTCCTAATGGTAATATCTACTGTAGGAATACCTTTCTGTCTCCTAATGGTAATATCTACTGTAGGAATACCTTTCTGTATCCTAATGGTAATATCTACTGTAGGAGTGCCTTTCTGTATCCTAATGATAATATCTACTGTAGGAATACCTTTCTGACTGACTCCTAATGGTAATATCTACTGTAGGAATACCTTTCTGACTGTCTCCTAATGGTAATATCTACTGTAGGAGTACCTTTCTATCTCCTAATGGTAATATCTACTGTAGGAATACCTTTCTGTCTCCTAATGGTAATATCTACTGTAGGAATACCTTTCTGACTCCTAATGGTAATATCTACTGTAGGAATACCTTTCTGTCTCCTAACGGTAATATCTACTGTAGGAGTACCTTTCTGTCTCCTAATGGTAATATCTACTGTAGGAATACCTTTCTGTCTCCTAATGGTAATATCTACTGTAGGAGTACCTTTCTGTCTCCTAATGGTAATATCTACTGTAGGAGTACCTTTCTGTCTCCTGATGGTAATATCTACTGTAGGAATACCTTTCTGACTGACTCCTAAATATCTACTGTAGGAGTACCTTTCTGACTGACTCCTAATGGTAATATCTACTGTAGGAGTACCTTTCTGTCTCCTAATGGTAATATCTCCTGTAGGAATACCTTTCTGACTCCTAATGGTAATATCTACTGTATTAATACCTTTCTGACTGACTCCTAATGGTAATATCTACTGTAGGAATACCTTTCTGACTGACTCCTAATGGTAATATCTACTGTAGGAATACCTTTCTGTCTCCTAATGGTAATATCTACTGTAGGAGTACCTTTCTGACTGACTCCTAATGGTAATATCTACTGTATGAATACCTTTCTGTCTCCTAATGGTAATATCTACTGTAGGAATACCTTTCTGACTGACTCCTAATGGTAATATCTACTGTAGGAATACCTTTCTGACTGACTCCTAATGGTAATATCTACTGTAGGAGTACCTTTCTGCCTCCTAATGGTAATATCTACTGTAGGATTACCTTTCTGACTCCTAATGGTAATATCTACTGTAGGAGTACCTTTCTGTCTACTAATGGTAATATCTACTGTAGGAATACCTTTCTGACTGACTCCTAATGGTAATATCTACTGTCGGAGTACCTTTCTGACTGACTCCTAATGGTAATATCTACTGTAGGAGTACCTTTCTGTCTCCTAATGGTAATATCTACTGTAGGAATACCTTTCTGACTCCTAATGGTAATATCTACTGTAGGAATACCTTTCTGTCTCCTAATGGTAATATCTACTGTAGGAGTACCTTTCTGACTGACTCCTAATGGTAATATCTACTGTAGGAATACCTTTCTGTCTCCTAATGGTAATATCTACTGTAGGAATACCTTTCTGACTTACTCCTAATGGTAATATCTACTGTAGGAATACCTTTCTGACTGACTCCTAATGGTAATATCTACTGTAGGAGTACCTTTCTGCCTCCTAATGGTAATATCTACTGTAGGAGTACCTTTCTGACTCCTAATGGTAATATCTACTGTAGGAGTACCTTTCTGTCTCCTAATGGTAATATCTACTGTAGGAGTACCTTTCTGTCTCCTAATGGTAATATCTACTGTAGGAATACCTTTCTGTCTCCTAATGGTAATATCTACTGTAGGAGTACCTTTCTGACTGACTCCTAATGGTAATATCTACTGTAGGAATACCTTTCTGTCTCCTAATGGTAATATCTACTGTAGGAATACCTTTCTGACTGACTCCTAATGGTAATATCTACTGTAGGAATACCTTTCTGACTGACTCCTAATGGTAATATCTACTGTAGGAGTACCTTTCTGTCTCCTAATGGTAATATCTACTGTAGGAGTACCTTTCTGACTGACTCCTAATGGTAATATCTACTGTAGGAATACCTTTCTGTCTCCTAATGGTAATATCTACTGTAGGAATACCTTTCTGACTGACTCCTAATGGTAATATCTACTGTAGGAATACCTTTCTGACTGACTCCTAATGGTAATATCTACTGTAGGAGTACCTTTCTGACTCCTAATTGTAATATCTACTGTAGGAGTACCTTTCTGTCTCCTAATGGTAATATCTACTGTAGGAGTACCTTTCAAACTGTCTCCTAATGGTAATATCTACTGTAGGAGTACCTTTCAGTCTGTCTCCTAATAGTAATATCTACTGTAGGAATACCTTTCTGACTGACTCCTAATGGTAATATCTACTGTAGGAATACCTTTCTGTCTCCTAATGGTAATATCTACTGTAGGAATACCTTTCTGACTGACTCCTAATGGTAATATCTACTGTAGGAATACCTTTCTGTCTCCTAATGGTAATATCTACTGTAGGAGTACCTTTCTGTCTCCTAATGGTAATGTCTACTGTATTAATACCTTTCTGACTGACTCCTAATAGTAATATCTACTGTAGGAATACCTTTCTGACTGACTCCTAATGGTAATATCTACTGTATTAATACCTTTCTGACTGACTCCTAATGGTAATATCTACTGTAGGAATACCTTTCTGACTGACTCCTAATGGTAATATCTACTCTAGGAATACCTTTCTGTCTCCTAATGGTAATATCTACTGTAGGAGTACCTTTCTGACTGACTCCTAATGGTAATATCTACTGTAGGAATACCTTTCTGTCTCCTAATGGTAATATCTACTGTAGGAATACCTTTCTGACTGACTCCTAATGGTAATATCTACTGTAGGAATACCTTTCTGTCTCCTAATGGTAATATCTACTGTAGGAATACCTTTCTGACTGACTCCTAATGGTAATATCTACTGTAGGAATACCTTTCTGACTGACTCCTAATGGTAATATCTACTGTAGGAATACCTTTCTGACTGACTCCTAATGGTAATATCTACTGTAGGAGTACCTTTCTGACTGACTCCTAATGGTAATATCTACTGTAGGAGTACCTTTCTGTCTCCTAATGGTAATATCTACTGTAGGAGTACCTTTCTGTCTCCTAATGGTAATATCTACTGTAGGAATACCTTTCTGTCTCCTAATGGTAATATCTACTGTAGGAGTACCTTTCTGACTGACTCCTAATGGTAATATCTACTGTAGGAATACCTTTCTGTCTCCTAATGGTAATATCTACTGTAGGAATACCTTTCTGACTGACTCCTAATGGTAATATCTACTGTAGGAATACCTTTCTGACTGACTCCTAATGGTAATATCTACTGTAGGAGTACCTTTCTGCCTCCTAATGGTAATATCTACTGTAGGAGTACCTTTCTGACTCCTAATGGTAATATCTACTGTAGGAGTACCTTTCTGTCTCCTAATGGTAATATCTACTGTAGGAGTACCTTTCTGTCTCCTAATGGTAATATCTGCTGTAGGAATACCTTTCAAACTGTCTCCTAATGGTAATATCTACTGTAGGAGTACCTTTCTGTCTGTCTCCTAATAGTAATATCTACTGTAGGAATACCTTTCTGACTGACTCCTAATGGTAATATCTACTGTAGGAATACCTTTCTGTCTCCTAATGGTAATATCTACTGTAGGAGTACCTTTCTGTCTCCTAATGGTAATGTCTACTGTATTAATACCTTTCTGACTGACTCCTAATAGTAATATCTACTGTAGGAATACCTTTCTGACTGACTCCTAATGGTAATATCTACTGTATAAATACCTTTCTGACTGACTCCTAATGGTAATATCTACTGTAGGAATACCTTTCTGACTGACTCCTAATGGTAATATCTACTGTAGGAATACCTTTCTGTCTCCTAATGGTAATATCTACTGTAGGAATACCTTTCTGTCTCCTAATGGTAATATGTACTGTAGGAATACCTTTCTGTCTCCTAATGGTAATATCTACTGTAGGAATACCTTTCTGTCTCCTAATGGTAATATCTACTGTGGGATTACCTTTCTGACTGACTCCTAATGGTAATATCTACTGTATTAATACCTTTCTGTCTCCTAATGGTAATATCTACTGTAGGAGTACCTTTCTGTCTCCTAATGGTAATATCTACTGTAGGAATACCTTTCTGTCTCCTAATGGTAATATCTACTGTTGGAATACCTTTCTGTATCCTAATGGTAATATCTACTGTAGGAATACCTTTCTGTCTCCTAATGGTAATATCTACTGTAGGAGTACCTTTCTGACTGACTATAAATGGTAATATCTACTGTAGGAGTACCTTTCTGTCTCCTAATGGTAATATCTACTGTAGGAATACCTTTCTAACTGTCTCCTAATGGTAATATCTACTGTAGGAGTACCTTTCTGTCTCCTAATGGTAATATCTACTGTAGGAGTACCTTTCTGTCTCCTAATGGTAATATCTACTGTAGGAATACCTTTCTAACTGTCTCCTAATGGTAATATCTACTGTAGGAGTACCTTTCTGTCTACTAATGGTAATATCTACTGTAGGAGTACCTTTGACTGACTCCTAATAGTAATATCTACTGTAGGAGTACCTTTCTGACTGACTCCTAATGGTAATATCTACTGTAGGAATACCTTTCTGACTGACTCCTAATGGTAATATCTACTGTAGGAGTACCTTTCTGTCTGTCTCCTAATAGTAATATCTACTGTAGGAATACCTTTCTGACTGACTCCTAATGGTAATATCTACTGTAGGAATACCTTTCTGTCTCCTAATGGTAATATCTACTGTAGGAGTACCTTTCTGTCTCCTAATGGTAATATCTACTGTAGGATTACCTTTCTGACTGACTCCTAATGGTAATATCTACTGTAGGAGTACCTTTCTGACTGACTCCTAATGGTAATATCTACTGTATTAATACCTTTCTGTCTCCTAATGGTAATATCTACTGTAGGAGTACCTTTCTGTCTCCTAATGGTAATATCTACTGTAGGAATACCTTTCTAACTGTCTCCTAATGGTAATATCTACTGTAGGAGTACCTTTCTGTCTCCTAATGGTAATATCTACTGTAGGAGTACCTTTGACTGACTCCTAATGGTAATATCTACTGTAGGAGTACCTTTCTGTCTCCTAATGGTAATATCTACTGTAGGAGTACCTTTCTGTCTCCTAATGGTAATATCTACTGTAGGAATACCTTTGTCTCCTAATGGTAATATCTACTGTAGGAATACCTTTCTGTATCCTAATGGTAATATCTACTGTAGGAGTACCTTTCTGTATCCTAATGATAATATCTACTGTAGGAATACCTTTCTGACTGACTCCTAATGGTAATATCTACTGTAGGAATACCTTTCTGACTGTCTCCTAATGGTAATATCTACTGTAGGAGTACCTTTCTATCTCCTAATGGTAATATCTACTGTAGGAATACCTTTCTGTCTCCTAATGGTAATATCTACTGTAGGAATACCTTTCTGACTCCTAATGGTAATATCTACTGTAGGAATACCTTTCTGTCTCCTAACGGTAATATCTACTGTAGGAGTACCTTTCTGTCTCCTAATGGTAATATCTACTGTAGGAATACCTTTCTGTCTCCTAATGGTAATATCTACTGTAGGAGTACCTTTCTGTCTCCTAATGGTAATATCTACTGTAGGAGTACCTTTCTGTCTCCTAATGGTAATATCTACTGTAGGAATACCTTTCTGTCTCCTAATGGTAATATGTACTGTAGGAATACCTTTCTGTCTCCTAATGGTAATATCTACTGTAGGAATACCTTTCTAACTGACTCCTAAATATCTACTGTAGGAGTACCTTTCTGACTGACTCCTAATGGTAATATCTACTGTAGGAGTACCTTTCTGTCTCCTAATGGTAATATCTCCTGTAGGAATACCTTTCTGACTCCTAATGGTAATATCTACTGTATTAATACCTTTCTGACTGACTCCTAATGGTAATATCTACTGTAGGAATACCTTTCTGACTGACTCCTAATGGTAATATCTACTGTAGGAATACCTTTCTGTCTCCTAATGGTAATATCTACTGTAGGAGTACCTTTCTGACTGACTCCTAATGGTAATATCTACTGTAGGAATACCTTTCTGACTGACTCCTAATGGTAATATCTACTGTAGGAGTACCTTTCTGCCTCCTAATGGTAATATCTACTGTAGGAGTACCTTTCTGACTCCTAATGGTAATATCTACTGTAGGAGTACCTTTCTGTATCCTAATGGTAATATCTACTGTAGGAGTACCTTTCTGACTGACTCCTAATGGTAATATCTACTGTAGGAATACCTTTCTGTCTCCTAATGGTAATATCTACTGTAGGAATACCTTTCTGACTGACTCCTAATGGTAATATCTACTGTAGGAATACCTTTCTGACTGACTCCTAATGGTAATATCTACTGTAGGAGTACCTTTCTGCCTCCTAATGGTAATATCTACTGTAGGAGTACCTTTCTGACTCCTAATGGTAATATCTACTGTAGGAGTACCTTTCTGTCTCCTAATGGTAATATCTACTGTAGGAGTACCTTTCTGTCTCCTAATGGTAATATCTACTGTAGGAATACCTTTCAAACTGTCTCCTAATGGTAATATCTACTGTAGGAGTACCTTTCTGTCTGTCTCCTAATAGTAATATCTACTGTAGGAATACCTTTCTGACTGACTCCTAATGGTAATATCTACTGTAGGAATACCTTTCTGTCTCCTAATGGTAATATCTACTGTAGGAGTACCTTTCTGTCTCCTAATGGTAATGTCTACTGTATTAATACCTTTCTGACTGACTCCTAATAGTAATATCTACTGTAGGAATACCTTTCTGACTGACTCCTAATGGTAATATCTACTGTATTAATACCTTTCTGACTGACTCCTAATGGTAATATCTACTGTAGGAATACCTTTCTGACTGACTCCTAATGGTAATATCTACTGTAGGAATACCTTTCTGTCTCCTAATGGTAATATCTACTGTAGGAATACCTTTCTGTCTCCTAATGGTAATATGTACTGTAGGAATACCTTTCTGTCTCCTAATGGTAATATCTACTGTAGGAAAACCTTTCTGTCTCCTAATGGTAATATCTACTGTAGGAATACCTTTCTGTATCCTAATGGTAATATGTACTGTAGGAATACCTTTCTGTCTCCTAATGGTAATATCTACTGTAGGAATACCTTTCTGTCTCCTAATGGTAATATCTACTGTGGGATTACCTTTCTGACTGACTCCTAATGGTAATATCTACTGTAGGAGTACCTTTCTGACTGACTCCTAATGGTAATATCTACTGTATTAATACCTTTCTGTCTCCTAATGGTAATATCTACTGTAGGAGTACCTTTCTGTCTCCTAATGGTAATATCTACTGTAGGAAAACCTTTCTGTCTCCTAATGGTAATATCTACTGTAGGAATACCTTTCTGTATCCTAATGGTAATATCTACTGTAGGAATACCTTTCTGTCTCCTAATGGTAATATCTACTGTAGGAGTACCTTTCTGTCTCCTAATGGTAATATCTACTGTAGGAATACCTTTCTAACTGTCTCCTAATGGTAATATCTACTGTAGGAGTACCTTTCTGTCTCCTAAAGGTAATATCTACTGTAGGAGTACCTTTCTGTCTCCTAATGGTAATATCTACTGTAGGAATACCTTTCTAACTGTCTCCTAATGGTAATATCTACTGTAGGAGTACCTTTCTGTCTGTCTCCTAATAGTAATATCTACTGTAGGAATACCTTTCTGACTGACTCCTAATGGTAATATCTACTGTAGGAATACCTTTCTGTCTCCTAATGGTAATATCTACTGTAGGAGTACCTTTCTGTCTCCTAATGGTAATATCTACTGTAGGATTACCTTTCTGACTGACTCCTAATGGTAATATCTACTGTAGGAATACCTTTCTGTCTCCTAATGGTAATATCTACTGTAGGAGTACCTTTCTGACTGACTCCTAATGGTAATATCTACTGTATTAATACCTTTCTGTCTCCTAATGGTAATATCTACTGTAGGAGTACCTTTCTGTCTCCTAATGGTAATATCTACTGTAGGAATACCTTTCTAACTGTCTCCTAATGGTAATATCTACTGTAGGAGTACCTTTCTGTCTCCTAATGGTAATATCTACTGTAGGAGTACCTTTGACTGACTCCTAATGGTAATATCTACTGTAGGAGTACCTTTCTGTCTCCTAATGGTAATATCTACTGTAGGAGTACCTTTCTGTCTCCTAATGGTAATATCTACTGTAGGAATACCTTTCTGTCTCCTAATGGTAATATCTACTGTAGGAATACCTTTCTGTATTCTAATGGTAATATCTACTGTAGGAGTACCTTTCTGTATCCTAATGATAATATCTACTGTAGGAATACCTTTCTGACTGACTCCTAATGGTAATATCTACTGTAGGAATACCTTTCTGACTGTCTCCTAATGGTAATATAAACTGTAGGAGTACCTTTCTATCTCCTAATGGTAATATCTACTGTAGGAATACCTTTCTGTCTCCTAATGGTAATATCTACTGTAGGAATACCTTTCTGACTCCTAATGGTAATATCTACTGTAGGAATACCTTTCTGTCTCCTAACGGTAATATCTACTGTAGGAGTACCTTTCTGTCTCCTAATGGTAATATCTACTGTAGGAATACCTTTCTGTCTCCTAATGGTAATATCTACTGTAGGAGTACCTTTCTGTCTCCTAATGGTAATATCTACTGTAGGAATACCTTTCAAACTGTCTCCTAATGGTAATATCTACTGTAGGAGTACCTTTCTGACTGACTCCTAATGGTAATATCTACTGTAGGAATACCTTTCTGTCTGTCTCCTAATAGTAATATCTACTGTAGGAATACCTTTCTGACTGACTCCTAATGGTAATATCTACTGTAGGAATACCTTTCTGTCTCCTAATGGTAATATCTACTGTAGGAGTACCTTTCTGTCTCCTAATGGTAATGTCTACTGTATTAATACCTTTCTGACTGACTCCTAATAGTAATATCTACTGTAGGAATACCTTTCTGACTGACTCCTAATGGTAATATCTACTGTATTAATACCTTTCTGACTGACTCCTAATGGTAATATCTACTGTAGGAATACCTTTCTGACTGACTCCTAATGGTAATATCTACTGTAGGAATACCTTTCTGTCTCCTAATGGTAATATCTACTGTAGGAATACCTTTCTGTCTCCTAATGGTAATATGTACTGTAGGAATACCTTTCTGTCTCCTAATGGTAATATCTACTGTAGGAATACCTTTCTGTCTCCTAATGGTAATATCTACTGTAGGAATACCTTTCTGTCTCCTAATGGTAATATCTACTGTGGGATTACCTTTCTGACTGACTCCTAATGGTAATATCTACTGTAGGAGTACCTTTCTGACTGACTCCTAATGGTAATATCTACTGTATTAATACCTTTCTGTCTCCTAATGGTAATATCTACTGTAGGAGTACCTTTCTGTCTCCTAATGGTAATATCTACTGTAGGAATACCTTTCTGTCTCCTAATGGTAATATCTACTGTAGGAATACCTTTCTGTATCCTAATGGTAATATCTACTGTAGGAATACCTTTCTGTCTCCTAATGGTAATATCTACTGTAGGAGTACCTTTCTGTCTCCTAATGGTAATATCTACTGTAGGAATACCTTTCTAACTGTCTCCTAATGGCAATATCTACTGTAGGAGTACCTTTCTGTCTCCTAAAGGTAATATCTACTGTAGGAGTACCTTTCTGTCTCCTAATGGTAATATCTACTGTAGGAATACCTTTCTAACTGTCTCCTAATGGTAATATCTACTGTAGGAGTACCTTTCTGTCTGTCTCCTAATAGTAATATCTACTGTAGGAATACCTTTCTGACTGACTCCTAATGGTAATATCTACTGTAGGAATACCTTTCTGTCTCCTAATGGTAATATCTACTGTAGGAGTACCTTTCTGACTGACTCCTAATGGTAATATCTACTGTATTAATACCTTTCTGTCTCCTAATGGTAATATCTACTGTAGGAGTACCTTTCTGTCTCCTAATGGTAATATCTACTGTAGGAATACCTTTCTAACTGTCTCCTAATGGTAATATCTACTGTAGGAGTACCTTTCTGTCTCCTAATGGTAATATCTACTGTAGGAGTACCTTTGACTGACTCCTAATGGTAATATCTACTGTAGGAGTACCTTTCTGTCTCCTAATGGTAATATCTACTGTAGGAGTACCTTTCTGTCTCCTAATGGTAATATCTACTGTAGGAATACCTTTCTGTCTCCTAATGGTAATATCTACTGTAGGAATACCTTTCTGTATCCTAATGGTAATATCTACTGTAGGAGTACCTTTCTGTATCCTAATGATAATATCTACTGTAGGAATACCTTTCTGACTGACTCCTAATGGTAATATCTACTGTAGGAATACCTTTCTGACTGTCTCCTAATGGTAATATAAACTGTAGGAGTACCTTTCTATCTCCTAATGGTAATATCTACTGTAGGAATACCTTTCTGTCTCCTAATGGTAATATCTACTGTAGGAATACCTTTCTGACTCCTAATGGTAATATCTACTGTAGGAATACCTTTCTGTCTCCTAACGGTAATATCTACTGTAGGAGTACCTTTCTGTCTCCTAATGGTAATATCTACTGTAGGAATACCTTTCTGTCTCCTAATGGTAATATCTACTGTAGGAGTACCTTTCTGTCTCCTAATGGTAATATCTACTGTAGGAATACCTTTCAAACTGTCTCCTAATGGTAATATCTACTGTAGGAGTACCTTTCTGTCTGTCTCCTAATAGTAATATCTACTGTAGGAATACCTTTCTGACTGACTCCTAATGGTAATATCTACTGTAGGAATACCTTTCTGTCTCCTAATGGTAATATCTACTGTAGGAGTACCTTTCTGTCTCCTAATGGTAATGTCTACTGTATTAATACCTTTCTTACTGACTCCTAATAGTAATATCTACTGTAGGAATACCTTTCTGACTGACTCCTAATGGTAATATCTACTGTATTAATACCTTTCTGACTGACTCCTAATGGTAATATCTACTGTAGGAATACCTTTCTGACTGACTCCTAATGGTAATATCTACTGTAGGAATACCTTTCTGTCTCCTAATGGTAATATCTACTGTAGGAATACCTTTCTGTCTCCTAATGGTAATATGTACTGTAGGAATACCTTTCTGTCTCCTAATGGTAATATCTACTGTAGGAATACCTTTCTGTCTCCTAATGGTAATATCTACTGTAGGAATACCTTTCTGTCTCCTAATGGTAATATGTACTGTAGGAATACCTTTCTGTCTCCTAATGGTAATATCTACTGTAGGAATACCTTTCTGTCTCCTAATGGTAATATCTACTGTGGGATTACCTTTCTGACTGACTCCTAATGGTAATATCTACTGTAGGAATACCTTTCTGTCTCCTAATGGTAATATCTACTGTATTAATACCTTTCTGTCTCCTAATGGTAATATCTACTGTAGGAGTACCTTTCTGACTGACTCCTAATGGTAATATCTACTGTATTAATACCTTTCTGTCTCCTAATGGTAATATCTACTGTAGGAGTACCTTTCTGACTGACTCCTAATGGTAATATCTACTGTATTAATAACTTTCTGTCTCCTAATGGTAATATCTACTGTAGGAGTACCTTTCTGTCTCCTAATGGTAATATCTACTGTAGGAATACCTTTCTGTCTCCTAATGGTAATATCTACTGTAGGAATACCTTTCTGTCTCCTAATGGTAATATCTACTGTAGGAGTACCTTTCTGTCTCCTAATGGTAATGTCTACTGTATTAATACCTTTCTGACTGACTCCTAATAGTAATATCTACTGTAGGAATACCTTTCTGACTGACTCCTAATGGGAATATCTACTGTATAAATACCTTTCTGACTGACTCCTAATGGTAATATCTACTGTAGGAATACCTTTCTGACTGACTCCTAATGGTAATATCTACTGTAGGAATACCTTTCTGTCTCCTAATGGTAATATCTACTGTAGGAATACCTTTCTGTCTCCTAATGGTAATATCTACTGTAGGAGTACCTTTCTGTCTCCTAATGGTAATGTCTACTGTATTAATACCTTTCTGACTGACTCCTAATAGTAATATCTACTGTAGGAATACCTTTCTGACTGACTCCTAATGGTAATATCTACTGTATAAATACCTTTCTGACTGACTCCTAATGGTAATATCTACTGTAGGAATACCTTTCTGACTGACTCCTAATGGTAATATCTACTGTAGGAATACCTTTCTGTCTCCTAATGGTAATATCTACTGTAGGAATACCTTTCTGTCTCCTAATGGTAATATGTACTGTAGGAATACCTTTCTGTCTCCTAATGGTAATATCTACTGTAGGAATACCTTTCTGTCTCCTAATGGTAATATCTACTGTGGGATTACCTTTCTGACTGACTCCTAATGGTAATATCTACTGTAGGAATACCTTTCTGACTGACTCCTAATGGTAATATCTACTGTAGGAGTACCTTTCTGACTGACTCCTAATGGTAATATCTACTGTATTAATACCTTTCTGTCTCCTAATGGTAATATCTACTGTAGGAGTACCTTTCTGTCTCCTATTGGTAATATCTACTGTAGGAATACCTTTCTGTCTCCTAATGGTAATATCTACTGTTGGAATACCTTTCTGTATCCTAATGGTAATATCTACTGTAGGAATACCTTTCTGTCTCCTAATGGTAATATCTACTGTAGGAGTACCTTTCTGACTGACTATAAATGGTAATATCTACTGTAGGAGTACCTTTCTGTCTCCTAATGGTAATATCTACTGTAGGAATACCTTTCTAACTGTCTCCTAATGGTAATATCTACTGTAGGAGTACCTTTCTGTCTCCTAATGGTAATATCTACTGTAGGAGTACCTTTCTGTCTCCTAATGGTAATATCTACTGTAGGAATACCTTTCTAACTGTCTCCTAATGGTAATATCTACTGTAGGAGTACCTTTCTGTCTACTAATGGTAATATCTACTGTAGGAGTACCTTTGACTGACTCCTAATAGTAATATCTACTGTAGGAGTACCTTTCTGACTGACTCCTAATGGTAATATCTACTGTAGGAATACCTTTCTGACTGACTCCTAATGGTAATATCTACTGTAGGAGTACCTTTCTGTCTGTCTCCTAATAGTAATATCTACTGTAGGAATACCTTTCTGACTGACTCCTAATGGTAATATCTACTGTAGGAATACCTTTCTGTCTCCTAATGGTAATATCTACTGTAGGAGTACCTTTCTGTCTCCTAATGGTAATATCTACTGTAGGATTACCTTTCTGACTGACTCCTAATGGTAATATCTACTGTAGGAGTACCTTTCTGACTGACTCCTAATGGTAATATCTACTGTATTAATACCTTTCTGTCTCCTAATGGTAATATCTACTGTAGGAGTACCTTTCTGTCTCCTAATGGTAATATCTACTGTAGGAATACCTTTCTAACTGTCTCCTAATGGTAATATCTACTGTAGGAGTACCTTTCTGTCTCCTAATGGTAATATCTACTGTAGGAGTACCTTTGACTGACTCCTAATGGTAATATCTACTGTAGGAGTACCTTTCTGTCTCCTAATGGTAATATCTACTGTAGGAGTACCTTTCTGTCTCCTAATGGTAATATCTACTGTAGGAATACCTTTCTGTCTCCTAATGGTAATATCTACTGTAGGAATACCTTTCTGTATCCTAATGGTAATATCTACTGTAGGAGTACCTTTCTGTATCCTAATGATAATATCTACTGTAGGAATACCTTTCTGACTGACTCCTAATGGTAATATCTACTGTAGGAATACCTTTCTGACTGTCTCCTAATGGTAATATCTACTGTAGGAGTACCTTTCTATCTCCTAATGGTAATATCTACTGTAGGAATACCTTTCTGTCTCCTAATGGTAATATCTACTGTAGGAATACCTTTCTGACTCCTAATGGTAATATCTACTGTAGGAGTACCTTTCTGTCTCCTAATGGTAATATCTACTGTAGGAATACCTTTCTGTCTCCTAATGGTAATATCTACTGTAGGAGTACCTTTCTGTCTCCTAATGGTAATATCTACTGTAGGAATTCCTTTCTGTCTCCTAATGGTAATATCTACTGTAGGAGTACCTTTCTGTCTCCTAATGGTAATATCTACTGTAGGAATACCTTTCTGTCTCCTAATGGTAATATCTACTGTAGGAATACCTTTCTGACTGACTCCTAAATATCTACTGTAGGAGTACGTTTCTGACTGACTCCTAATGGTAATATCTACTGTAGGAGTACCTTTCTGTCTCCTAATGGTAATATCTCCTGTAGGAATACCTTTCTGACTCCTAATGGTAATATCTACTGTATTAATACCTTTCTGACTGACTCCTAATGGTAATATCTACTGTAGGAATACCTTTCTGACTGACTCCTAATGGTAATATCTACTGTAGGAATACCTTTCTGTCTCCTAATGGTAATATCTACTGTAGGAGTACCTTTCTGACTGACTCCTAATGGTAATATCTACTGTAGGAATACCTTTCTGACTGACTCCTAATGGTAATATCTACTGTAGGAATACCTTTCTGCCTCCTAATGGTAATATCTACTGTAGGAGTACCTTTCTGACTCCTAATGGTAATATCTACTGTAGGAGTACCTTTCTGTATCCTAATGGTAATATCTACTGTAGGAGTACCTTTCTGACTGACTCCTAATGGTAATATCTACTGTAGGAATACCTTTCTGTCTCCTAATGGTAATATCTACTGTAGGAATACCTTTCTGACTGACTCCTAATGGTAATATCTACTGTAGGAATACCTTTCTGACTGACTCCTAATGGTAATATCTACTGTAGGAGTACCTTTCTGCCTCCTAATGGTAATATCTACTGTAGGAGTACCTTTCTGACTCCTAATGGTAATATCTACTGTAGGAGTACCTTTCTGTCTCCTAATGGTAATATCTACTGTAGGAGTACCTTTCTGTCTCCTAATGGTAATATCTACTGTAGGAATACCTTTCAAACTGTCTCCTAATGGTAATATCTACTGTAGGAGTACCTTTCTGTCTGTCTCCTAATAGTAATATCTACTGTAGGAATACCTTTCTGACTGACTCCTAATGGTAATATCTACTGTAGGAATACCTTTCTGTCTCCTAATGGTAATATCTACTGTAGGAGTACCTTTCTGTCTCCTAATGGTAATGTCTACTGTATTAATACCTTTCTGACTGACTCCTAATAGTAATATCTACTGTAGGAATACCTTTCTGACTGACTCCTAATGGTAATATCTACTGTATTAATACCTTTCTGACTGACTCCTAATGGTAATATCTACTGTAGGAATACCTTTCTGACTGACTCCTAATGGTAATATCTACTGTAGGAATACCTTTCTGTCTCCTAATGGTAATATCTACTGTAGGAATACCTTTCTGTCTCCTAATGGTAATATGTACTGTAGGAATACCTTTCTGTCTCCTAATGGTAATATCTACTGTAGGAAAACCTTTCTGTCTCCTAATGGTAATATCTACTGTAGGAATACCTTTCTGTCTCCTAATGGTAATATGTACTGTAGGAATACCTTTCTGTCTCCTAATGGTAATATCTACTGTAGGAATACCTTTCTGTCTCCTAATGGTAATATCTACTGTGGGATTACCTTTCTGACTGACTCCTAATGGTAATATCTACTGTAGGAGTACCTTTCTGACTGACTCCTAATGGTAATATCTACTGTATTAATACCTTTCTGTCTCCTAATGGTAATATCTACTGTAGGAGTACCTTTCTGTCTCCTAATGGTAATATCTACTGTAGGAATACCTTTCTGTCTCCTAATGGTAATATCTACTGTAGGAATACCTTTCTGTATCCTAATGGTAATATCTACTGTAGGAATAACTTTCTGTCTCCTAATGGTAATATCTACTGTAGGAGTACCTTTCTGTCTCCTAATGGTAATATCTACTGTAGGAATACCTTTCTAACTGTCTCCTAATGGTAATATCTACTGTAGGAGTACCTTTCTGTCTCCTAAAGGTAATATCTACTGTAGGAGTACCTTTCTGTCTCCTAATGGTAATATCTACTGTAGGAATACCTTTCTAACTGTCTCCTAATGGTAATATCTACTGTAGGAGTACCTTTCTGTCTGTCTCCTAATAGTAATATCTACTGTAGGAATACCTTTCTGACTGACTCCTAATGGTAATATCTACTGTAGGAATACCTTTCTGTCTCCTAATGGTAATATCTACTGTAGGAGTACCTTTCTGTCTCCTAATGGTAATATCTACTGTAGGATTACCTTTCTGACTGACTCCTAATGGTAATATCTACTGTAGGAATACCTTTCTGTCTCCTAATGGTAATATCTACTGTATTAATACCTTTCTGTCTCCTAATGGTAATATCTACTGTAGGAGTACCTTTCTGTCTCCTAATGGTAATATCTACTGTAGGAATACCTTTCTAACTGTCTCCTAATGGTAATATCTACTGTAGGAGTACCTTTCTGTCTCCTAATGGTAATATCTACTGTAGGAGTACCTTTGACTGACTCCTAATGGTAATATCTACTGTAGGAGTACCTTTCTGTCTCCTAATGGTAATATCTACTGTAGGAGTACCTTTCTGTCTCCTAATGGTAATATCTACTGTAGGAATACCTTTCTGTCTCCTAATGGTAATATCTACTGTAGGAATACCTTTCTGTATCCTAATGGTAATATCTACTGTAGGAGTACCTTTCTGTATCCTAATGATAATATCTACTGTAGGAATACCTTTCTGACTGACTCCTAATGGTAATATCTACTGTAGGAATACCTTTCTGACTGTCTCCTAATGGTAATATAAACTGTAGGAGTACCTTTCTATCTCCTAATGGTAATATCTACTGTAGGAATACCTTTCTGTCTCCTAATGGTAATATCTACTGTAGGAATACCTTTCTGACTCCTAATGGTAATATCTACTGTAGGAATACCTTTCTGTCTCCTAACGGTAATATCTACTGTAGGAGTACCTTTCTGTCTCCTAATGGTAATATCTACTGTAGGAATACCTTTCTGTCTCCTAATGGTAATATCTACTGTAGGAGTACCTTTCTGTCTCCTAATGGTAATATCTACTGTAGGAGTACCTTTCTGTCTGTCTCCTAATAGTAATATCTACTGTAGGAATACCTTTCTGACTGACTCCTAATGGTAATATCTACTGTAGGAATACCTTTCTGTCTCCTAATGGTAATATCTACTGTAGGAGTACCTTTCTGTCTCCTAATGGTAATGTCTACTGTATTAATACCTTTCTGACTGACTCCTAATAGTAATATCTACTGTAGGAATACCTTTCTGACTGACTCCTAATGGTAATATCTACTGTATTAATACCTTTCTGACTGACTCCTAATGGTAATATCTACTGTAGGAATACCTTTCTGACTGACTCCTAATGGTAATATCTACTGTAGGAATACCTTTCTGTCTCCTAATGGTAATATCTACTGTAGGAATACCTTTCTGTCTCCTAATGGTAATATGTACTGTAGGAATACCTTTCTGTCTCCTAATGGTAATATCTACTGTAGGAATACCTTTCTGTCTCCTAATAGTAATATCTACTGTAGGAATACCTTTCTGTCTCCTAATGGTAATATGTACTGTAGGAATACCTTTCTGTCTCCTAATGGTAATATCTACTGTAGGAATACCTTTCTGTCTCCTAATGGTAATATCTACTGTGGGATTACCTTTCTGACTGACTCCTAATGGTAATATCTACTGTAGGAGTACCTTTCTGACTGACTCCTAATGGTAATATCTACTGTATTAATACCTTTCTGTCTCCTAATGGTAATATCTACTGTAGGAGTACCTTTCTGTCTCCTAATGGTAATATCTACTGTAGGAATACCTTTCTGTCTCCTAATGGTAATATCTACTGTAGGAATACCTTTCTGTATCCTAATGGTAATATCTACTGTAGGAATACCTTTCTGTCTCCTAATGGTAATATCTACTGTAGGAGTACCTTTCTGTCTCCTAATGGTAATATCTACTGTAGGAATACCTTTCTAACTGTCTCCTAATGGCAATATCTACTGTAGGAGTACCTTTCTGTCTCCTAAAGGTAATATCTACTGTAGGAGTACCTTTCTGTCTCCTAATGGTAATATCTACTGTAGGAATACCTTTCTAACTGTCTCCTAATGGTAATATCTACTGTAGGAGTACCTTTCTGTCTGTCTCCTAATAGTAATATCTACTGTAGGAATACCTTTCTGACTGACTCCTAATGGTAATATCTACTGTAGGAATACCTTTCTGTCTCCTAATGGTAATATCTACTGTAGGAGTACCTTTCTGTCTCCTAATGGTAATATCTACTGTAGGATTACCTTTCTGACTGACTCCTAATGGTAATATCTACTGTAGGAATACCTTTCTGTCTCCTAATGGTAATATCTACTGTAGGAGTACCTTTCTGACTGACTCCTAATGGTAATATCTACTGTATTAATACCTTTCTGTCTCCTAATGGTAATATCTACTGTAGGAGTACCTTTCTGTCTCCTAATGGTAATATCTACTGTAGGAATACCTTTCTAACTGTCTCCTAATGGTAATATCTACTGTAGGAGTACCTTTCTGTCTCCTAATGGTAATATCTACTGTAGGAGTACCTTTGACTGACTCCTAATGGTAATATCTACTGTAGGAGTACCTTTCTGTCTCCTAATGGTAATATCTACTGTAGGAGTACCTTTCTGTCTCCTAATGGTAATATCTACTGTAGGAATACCTTTCTGTCTCCTAATGGTAATATCTACTGTAGGAATACCTTTCTGTATCCTAATGGTAATATCTACTGTAGGAGTACCTTTCTGTATCCTAATGATAATATCTACTGTAGGAATACCTTTCTGACTGACTCCTAATGGTAATATCTACTGTAGGAATACCTTTCTGACTGTCTCCTAATGGTAATATAAACTGTAGGAGTACCTTTCTATCTCCTAATGGTAATATCTACTGTAGGAATACCTTTCTGTCTCCTAATGGTAATATCTACTGTAGGAATACCTTTCTGACTCCTAATGGTAATATCTACTGTAGGAATACCTTTCTGTCTCCTAACGGTAATATCTACTGTAGGAGTACCTTTCTGTCTCCTAATGGTAATATCTACTGTAGGAATACCTTTCTGTCTCCTAATGGTAATATCTACTGTAGGAGTACCTTTCTGTCTCCTAATGGTAATATCTACTGTAGGAATACCTTTCAAACTGTCTCCTAATGGTAATATCTACTGTAGGAGTACCTTTCTGTCTGTCTCCTAATAGTAATATCTACTGTAGGAATACCTTTCTGACTGACTCCTAATGGTAATATCTACTGTAGGAATACCTTTCTGTCTCCTAATGGTAATATCTACTGTAGGAGTACCTTTCTGTCTCCTAATGGTAATGTCTACTGTATTAATACCTTTCTGACTGACTCCTAATAGTAATATCTACTGTAGGAATACCTTTCTGACTGACTCCTAATGGTAATATCTACTGTATTAATACCTTTCTGACTGACTCCTAATGGTAATATCTACTGTAGGAATACCTTTCTGACTGACTCCTAATGGTAATATCTACTGTAGGAATACCTTTCTGTCTCCTAATGGTAATATCTACTGTAGGAATACCTTTCTGTCTCCTAATGGTAATATGTACTGTAGGAATACCTTTCTGTCTCCTAATGGTAATATCTACTGTAGGAATACCTTTCTGACTGACTCCTAATGGTAATATCTACTGTAGGAATACCTTTCTGTCTCCTAATGGTAATATCTACTGTAGGAATACCTTTCTGTCTCCTAATGGTAATATGTACTGTAGGAATACCTTTCTGTCTCCTAATGGTAATATCTACTGTAGGAATACCTTTCTGTCTCCTAATGGTAATATCTACTGTGGGATTACCTTTCTGACTGACTCCTAATGGTAATATCTACTGTAGGAATACCTTTCTGTCTCCTAATGGTAATATCTACTGTATTAATACCTTTCTGTCTCCTAATGGTAATATCTACTGTAGGAGTACCTTTCTGACTGACTCCTAATGGTAATATCTACTGTATTAATACCTTTCTGTCTCCTAATGGTAATATCTACTGTAGGAGTACCTTTCTGACTGACTCCTAATGGTAATATCTACTGTATTAATAACTTTCTGTCTCCTAATGGTAATATCTACTGTAGGAGTACCTTTCTGTCTCCTAATGGTAATATCTACTGTAGGAATACCTTTCTGTCTCCTAATGGTAATATCTACTGTAGGAATACCTTTCTGTATCCTAATGGTAATATCTACTGTAGGAATACCTTTCTGTCTCCTAATGGTAATATCTACTGTAGGAGTACCTTTCTGTCTCCTAATGGTAATATCTACTGTAGGAGTACCTTTCTGACTGACTATAAATGGTAATATCTACTGTAGGAGTACCTTTCTGTCTCCTAATGGTAATATTTACTGTAGGAATACCTTTCTAACTGTCTCCTAATGGTAATATCTACTGTAGGAGTACCTTTCTGTCTCCTAAAGGTAATATCTACTGTAGGAGTACCTTTCTGTCTCCTAATGGTAATATCTACTGTAGGAATACCTTTCTAACTGTCTCCTAATGGTAATATCTACTGTAGGAGTACCTTTCTGTCTGTCTCCTAATAGTAATATCTACTGTAGGAATACCTTTCTGACTGACTCCTAATGGTAATATCTACTGTAGGAATACCTTTCTGTCTGCTAATGGTAATATCTACTGTAGGAATACCTTTCTAACTGTCTCCTAATGGTAATATCTACTGTAGGAGTACCTTTCTGTCTCCTAATGGTAATATCTACTGTAGGAGTACCTTTGACTGACTCCTAATGGTAATATCTACTGTAGGAGTACCTTTCTGTCTCCTAATGGTAATATCTACTGTAGGAGTACCTTTCTGTCTCCTAATGGTAATATCTACTGTAGGAATACCTTTCTGTCTCCTAATGGTAATATCTACTGTAGGAATACCTTTCTGTATCCTAATGGTAATATCTACTGTAGGAGTACCTTTCTGTATCCTAATGATAAAAGCTACTGTAGGAATACCTTTCTGACTGACTCCTAATGGTAATATCTACTGTAGGAATACCTTTCTGACTGTCTCCTAATCGTAATATCTACTGTAGGAGTACCTTTCTATCTCCTAATGGTAATATCTACTGTAGGAATACCTTTCTGTCTCCTAATGGTAATATCTACTGTAGGAATACCTTTCTGACTCCTAATGGTAATATCTACTGTAGGAATACCTTTCTGTCTCCTAACGGTAATATCTACTGTAGCAGTACCTTTCTGTCTCCTAATGGTAATATCTACTGTAGGAATACCTTTCTGTCTCCTAATGGTAATATCTACTGTAGGAGTACCTTTCTGTCTCCTAATGGTAATATCTACTGTAGGAATACCTTTCAAACTGTCTCCTAATGGTAATATCTACTGTAGGAGTACCTTTCTGTCTGTCTCCTAATAGTAATATCTACTGTAGGAATACCTTTCTGACTGACTCCTAATGGTAATATCTACTGTAGGAATACCTTTCTGTCTCCTAATGGTAATATCTACTGTAGGAGTACCTTTCTGTCTCCTAATGGTAATGTCTACTGTATTAATACCTTTCTGACTGACTCCTAATAGTAATATCTACTGTAGGAATACCTTTCTGACTGACTCCTAATGGTAATATCTACTGTATTAATACCTTTCTGACTGACTCCTAATGGTAATATCTACTGTAGGAATACCTTTCTGACTGACTCCTAATGGTAATATCTACTGTAGGAATACCTTTCTGTCTCCTAATGGTAATATCTACTGTAGGAATACCTTTCTGTCTCCTAATGGTAATATGTACTGTAGGAATACCTTTCTGTCTCCTAATGGTAATATCTACTGTAGGAATACCTTTCTGTCTCCTAATGGTAATATCTACTGTAGGAATACCTTTCTGTCTCCTAATGGTAATATGTACTGTAGGAATACCTTTCTGTCTCCTAATGGTAATATCTACTGTAGGAATACCTTTCTGTCTCCTAATGGTAATATCTACTGTGGGATTACCTTTCTGACTGACTCCTAATGGTAATATCTACTGTAGGAATACCTTTCTGTCTCCTAATGGTAATATCTACTGTATTAATACCTTTCTGTCTCCTAATGGTAATATCTACTGTAGGAGTACCTTTCTGACTGACTCCTAATGGTAATATCTACTGTATTAATACCTTTCTGTCTCCTAATGGTAATATCTACTGTAGGAGTACCTTTCTGACTGACTCCTAATGGTAATATCTACTGTATTAATAACTTTCTGTCTCCTAATGGTAATATCTACTGTAGGAGTACCTTTCTGTCTCCTAATGGTAATATCTACTGTAGGAATACCTTTCTGTCTCCTAATGGTAATATCTACTGTAGGAATACCTTTCTGTATCCTAATGGTAATATCTACTGTAGGAATACCTTTCTGTCTCCTAATGGTAATATCTACTGTAGGAGTACCTTTCTGTCTCCTAATGGTAATATCTACTGTAGGAGTACCTTTCTGACTGACTATAAATGGTAATATCTACTGTAGGAGTACCTTTCAAACTGTCTCCTAATGGTAATATCTACTGTAGGAGTACCTTTCTGTCTGTCTCCTAATAGTAATATCTACTGTAGGAATACCTTTCTGACTGACTCCTAATGGTAATATCTACTGTAGGAATACCTTTCTGTCTCCTAATGGTAATATCTACTGTAGGAGTACCTTTCTGTCTCCTAATGGTAATGTCTACTGTATTAATACCTTTCTGACTGACTCCTAATAGTAATATCTACTGTAGGAATACCTTTCTGACTGACTCCTAATGGTAATATCTACTGTATTAATACCTTTCTGACTGACTCCTAATGGTAATATCTACTGTAGGAATACCTTTCTGACTGACTCCTAATGGTAATATCTACTGTAGGAATACCTTTCTGTCTCCTAATGGTAATATCTACTGTAGGAATACCTTTCTGTCTCCTAATGGTAATATGTACTGTAGGAATACCTTTCTGTCTCCTAATGGTAATATCTACTGTAGGAATACCTTTCTGTCTCCTAATGGTAATATCTACTGTAGGAATACCTTTCTGTCTCCTAATGGTAATATGTACTGTAGGAATACCTTTCTGTCTCCTAATGGTAATATCTACTGTAGGAATACCTTTCTGTCTCCTAATGGTAATATCTACTGTGGGATTACCTTTCTGACTGACTCCTAATGGTAATATCTACTGTAGGAATACCTTTCTGTCTCCTAATGGTAATATCTACTGTATTAATACCTTTCTGTCTCCTAATGGTAATATCTACTGTAGGAGTACCTTTCTGACTGACTCCTAATGGTAATATCTACTGTATTAATACCTTTCTGTCTCCTAATGGTAATATCTACTGTAGGAGTACCTTTCTGACTGACTCCTAATGGTAATATCTACTGTATTAATAACTTTCTGTCTCCTAATGGTAATATCTACTGTAGGAGTACCTTTCTGTCTCCTAATGGTAATATCTACTGTAGGAATACCTTTCTGTCTCCTAATGGTAATATCTACTGTAGGAATACCTTTCTGTATCCTAATGGTAATATCTACTGTAGGAATACCTTTCTGTCTCCTAATGGTAATATCTACTGTAGGAGTACCTTTCTGTCTCCTAATGGTAATATCTACTGTAGGAGTACCTTTCTGACTGACTATAAATGGTAATATCTACTGTAGGAGTACCTTTCTGTCTCCTAATGGTAATATTTACTGTAGGAATACCTTTCTAACTGTCTCCTAATGGTAATATCTACTGTAGGAGTACCTTTCTGTCTCCTAAAGGTAATATCTACTGTAGGAGTACCTTTCTGTCTCCTAATGGTAATATCTACTGTAGGAATACCTTTCTAACTGTCTCCTAATGGTAATATCTACTGTAGGAGTACCTTTCTGTCTGTCTCCTAATAGTAATATCTACTGTAGGAATACCTTTCTGACTGACTCCTAATGGTAATATCTACTGTAGGAATACCTTTCTGTCTCCTAATGGTAATATCTACTGTAGGAATACCTTTCTAACTGTCTCCTAATGGTAATATCTACTGTAGGAGTACCTTTCTGTCTCCTAATGGTAATATCTACTGTAGGAGTACCTTTGACTGACTCCTAATGGTAATATCTACTGTAGGAGTACCTTTCTGTCTCCTAATGGTAATATCTACTGTAGGAGTACCTTTCTGTCTCCTAATGGTAATATCTACTGTAGGAATACCTTTCTGTCTCCTAATGGTAATATCTACTGTAGGAATACCTTTCTGTATCCTAATGGTAATATCTACTGTAGGAGTACCTTTCTGTATCCTAATGATAAAAGCTACTGTAGGAATACCTTTCTGACTGACTCCTAATGGTAATATCTACTGTAGGAATACCTTTCTGACTGTCTCCTAATGGTAATATCTACTGTAGGAGTACCTTTCTATCTCCTAATGGTAATATCTACTGTAGGAATACCTTTCTGTCTCCTAATGGTAATATCTACTGTAGGAATACCTTTCTGACTCCTAATGGTAATATCTACTGTAGGAATACCTTTCTGTCTCCTAACGGTAATATCTACTGTAGGAGTACCTTTCTGTCTCCTAATGGTAATATCTACTGTAGGAATACCTTTCTGTCTCCTAATGGTAATATCTACTGTAGGAGTACCTTTCTGTCTCCTAATGGTAATATCTACTGTAGGAATTCCTTTCTGTCTCCTAATGGTAATATCTACTGTAGGAATACCTTTCTGACTGACTCCTAAATATCTACTGTAGGAGTACCTTTCTGACTGACTCCTAATGGTAATATCTACTGTAGGAGTACCTTTCTGTCTCCTAATGGTAATATCTCCTGTAGGAATACCTTTCTGACTCCTAATGGTAATATCTACTGTATTAATACCTTTCTGACTGACTCCTAATGGTAATATCTACTGTAGGAATACCTTTCTGACTGACTCCTAATGGTAATATCTACTGTAGGAATACCTTTCTGTCTCCTAATGGTAATATCTACTGTAGGAGTACCTTTCTGACTGACTCCTAATGGTAATATCTACTGTAGGAATACCTTTCTGTCTCCTAATGGTAATATCTACTGTAGGAATACCTTTCTGACTGACTCCTAATGGTAATATCTACTGTAGGAATACCTTTCTGACTGACTCCTAATGGTAATATCTACTGTAGGAGTACCTTTCTGCCTCCTAATGGTAATATCTACTGTAGGAGTACCTTTCTGACTCCTAATGGTAATATCTACTGTAGGAGTACCTTTCTGTCTCCTAATGGTAATATCTACTGTAGGAGTACCTTTCTGTCTCCTAATGGTAATATCTACTGTAGGAATACCTTTCTGTCTCCTAATGGTAATATCTACTGTAGGAGTACCTTTCTGACTGACTCCTAATGGTAATATCTACTGTAGGAATACCTTTCTGTCTCCTAATGGTAATATCTACTGTAGGAATACCTTTCTGACTGACTCCTAATGGTAATATCTACTGTAGGAGTACCTTTCTGTCTCCTAATGGTAATATCTACTGTAGGAGTACCTTTCTGTCTCCTAATGGTAATATCTACTGTAGGAATACCTTTCTGTCTCCTAATGGTAATATCTACTGTAGGAGTACCTTTCTGACTGACTCCTAATGGTAATATCTACTGTAGGAATACCTTTCTGTCTCCTAATGGTAATATCTACTGTAGGAATACCTTTCTGACTGACTCCTAATGGTAATATCTACTGTAGGAGTACCTTTCTGTCTGTCTCCTAATAGTAATATCTACTGTAGGAATACCTTTCTGACTGACTCCTAATGGTAATATCTACTGTAGGAATACCTTTCTGTCTCCTAATGGTAATATCTACTGTAGGAGTACCTTTCTGTCTCCTAATGGTAATATCTACTGTAGGATTACCTTTCTGACTGACTCCTAATGGTAATATCTACTGTAGGAGTACCTTTCTGACTGACTCCTAATGGTAATATCTACTGTATTAATACCTTTCTGTCTCCTAATGGTAATATCTACTGTAGGAGTACCTTTCTGTCTCCTAATGGTAATATCTACTGTAGGAATACCTTTCTAACTGTCTCCTAATGGTAATATCTACTGTAGGAGTACCTTTCTGTCTACTAATGGTAATATCTACTGTAGGAGTACCTTTGACTGACTCCTAATGGTAATATCTACTGTAGGAGTACCTTTCTGTCTCCTAATGGTAATATCTACTGTAGGAGTACCTTTCTGTCTCCTAATGGTAATATCTACTGTAGGAATACCTTTCTGTCTCCTAATGGTAATATCTACTGTAGGAATACCTTTCTGTATCCTAATGGTAATATCTACTGTAGGAGTACCTTTCTGTATCCTAATGATAATATCTACTGTAGGAATACCTTTCTGACTGACTCCTAATGGTAATATCTACTGTAGGAATACCTTTCTGACTGTCTCCTAATGGTAATATCTACTGTAGGAGTACCTTTCTATCTCCTAATGGTAATATCTACTGTAGGAATACCTTTCTGTCTCCTAATGGTAATATCTACTGTAGGAATACCTTTCTGACTCCTAATGGTAATATCTACTGTAGGAATACCTTTCTGTCTCCTAACGGTAATATCTACTGTAGGAGTACCTTTCTGTCTCCTAATGGTAATATCTACTGTAGGAATACCTTTCTGTCTCCTAATGGTAATATCTACTGTAGGAGTACCTTTCTGTCTCCTAATGGTAATATCTACTGTAGGAATACCTTTCAAACTGTCTCCTAATGGTAATATCTACTGTAGGAGTACCTTTCTGTCTGTCTCCTAATAGTAATATCTACTGTAGGAATACCTTTCTGACTGACTCCTAATGGTAATATCTACTGTAGGAATACCTTTCTGTCTCCTAATGGTAATATCTACTGTAGGAGTACCTTTCTGTCTCCTAATGGTAATGTCTACTGTATTAATACCTTTCTGACTGACTCCTAATAGTAATATCTACTGTAGGAATACCTTTCTGACTGACTCCTAATGGTAATATCTACTGTATTAATACCTTTCTGACTGACTCCTAATGGTAATATCTACTGTAGGAATACCTTTCTGACTGTCTCCTAATGGTAATATCTACTGTAGGAGTACCTTTCTGTCTGTCTCCTAATAGTAATATCTACTGTAGGAATACCTTTCTGACTGACTCCTAATGGTAATATCTACTGTAGGAATACCTTTCTGTCTCCTAATGGTAATATCTACTGTAGGAGTACCTTTCTGTCTCCTAATGGTAATATCTACTGTAGGATTACCTTTCTGACTCACTCCTAATGGTAATATCTACTGTAGGAGTACCTTTCTGACTGACTCCTAATGGTAATATCTACTGTATTAATACCTTTCTGTCTCCTAATGGTAATATCTACTGTAGGAGTACCTTTCTGTCTCCTAATGGTAATATCTACTGTAGGAATACCTTTCTAACTGTCTCCTAATGGTAATATCTACTGTAGGAGTACCTTTCTGTCTCCTAATGGTAATATCTACTGTAGGAGTACCTTTGACTGACTCCTAATGGTAATATCTACTGTAGGAGTACCTTTCTGTCTCCTAATGGTAATATCTATTGTAGGAGTACCTTTCTGTCTCCTAATGGTAATATCTACTGTAGGAATACCTTTCTGTCTCCTAATGGTAATATCTACTGTAGGAATACCTTTCTGTATCCTAATGGTAATATCTACTGTAGGAGTACCTTTCTGTATCCTAATGATAAAAGCTACTGTAGGAATACCTTTCTGACTGACTCCTAATGGTAATATCTACTGTAGGAATACCTTTCTGACTGTCTCCTAATGGTAATATCTACTGTAGGAATACCTTTCTGTCTCCTAATGGTAATATCTACTGTAGGAATACCTTTCTATCTCCTAATGGTAATATCTACTGTAGGAATACCTTTCTGTCTCCTAATGGTAATATCTACTGTAGGAATACCTTTCTGACTCCTAATGGTAATATCTACTGTAGGAATACCTTTCTGTCTCCTAACGGTAATATCTACTGTAGGAGTACCTTTCTGTCTCCTAATGGTAATATCTACTGTAGGAATACCTTTCTGTCTCCTAATGGTAATATCTACTGTAGGAGTACCTTTCTGTCTCCTAATGGTAATATCTACTGTAGGAATACCTTTCTAACTGACTCCTAATGATAATATCTACTGTAGGAATACCTTTCTGTCTCCTAATGGTAATATCTACTGTAGGAGTACCTTTCTGTCTCCTAATGGTAATATCTACTGTAGGAATACCTTTCTAACTGTCTCCTAATGGTAATATCTACTGTAGGAATACCTTTCTGTCTCCTAATGGTAATATCTACTGTAGGAGTACCTTTCTGACTGACTCCTAATGGTAATATCTACTGTAGGAATACCTTTCTGACTGACTCCTAAATATCTACTGTAGGAGTACCTTTCTGACTGACTCCTAATGGTAATATCTACTGTAGGAGTACCTTTCTGTCTCCTAATGGTAATATCTCCTGTAGGAATACCTTTCTGACTCTTAATGGTAATATCTACTGTATTAATACCTTTCTGACTGACTCCTAATGGTAATATCTACTGTAGGAATACCTTTCTGACTGACTCCTAATGGTAATATCTACTGTAGGAATACCTTTCTGTCTCCTAATGGTAATATCTACTGTAGGAGTACCTTTCTGACTGACTCCTAATGGTAATATCTACTGTAGGAATACCTTTCTGTCTCCTAATGGTAATATCTACTGTAGGAATACCTTTCTGACTGACTCCTAATGGTAATATCTACTGTAGGAATACCTTTCTGACTGACTCCTAATGGTAATATCTACTGTAGGAGTACCTTTCTGCCTCCTAATGGTAATATCTACTGTAGGAGTACCTTTCTGACTCCTAATGGTAATATCTACTGTAGGAGTACCTTTCTGTCTCCTAATGGTAATATCTACTGTAGGAGTACCTTTCTGTCTCCTAATGGTAATATCTACTGTAGGAATACCTTTCTGTCTCCTAATGGTAATATCTACTGTAGGAGTACCTTTCTGACTGACTCCTAATGGTAATATCTACTGTAGGAATACCTTTCTGTCTCCTAATGGTAATATCTACTGTAGGAATACCTTTCTGACTGACTCCTAATGGTAATATCTACTGTAGGAGTACCTTTCTGTCTCCTAATGGTAATATCTACTTTAGGAGTACCTTTCTGTCTCCTAATGGTAATATCTACTGTAGGAATACCTTTCTGTCTCCTAATGGTAATATCTACTGTAGGAGTACCTTTCTGACTGACTCCTAATGGTAATATCTACTGTAGGAATACCTTTCTGTCTCCTAATGGTAATATCTACTGTAGGAATACCTTTCTGACTGACTCCTAATGGTAATATCTACTGTAGGAGTACCTTTCTGTCTGTCTCCTAATAGTAATATCTACTGTAGGAATACCTTTCTGACTGACTCCTAATGGTAATATCTACTGTAGGAATACCTTTCTGTCTCCTAATGGTAATATCTACTGTAGGAGTACCTTTCTGTCTCCTAATGGTAATATCTACTGTAGGATTACCTTTCTGACTGACTCCTAATGGTAATATCTACTGTAGGAGTACCTTTCTGACTGACTCCTAATGGTAATATCTACTGTATTAATACCTTTCTGTCTCCTAATGGTAATATCTACTGTAGGAGTACCTTTCTGTCTCCTAATGGTAATATCTACTGTAGGAATACCTTTCTAACTGTCTCCTAATGGTAATATCTACTGTAGGAGTACCTTTCTGTCTACTAATGGTAATATCTACTGTAGGAGTACCTTTGACTGACTCCTAATGGTAATATCTACTGTAGGAGTACCTTTCTGTCTCCTAATGGTAATATCTACTGTAGGAGTACCTTTCTGTCTCCTAATGGTAATATCTACTGTAGGAGTACCTTTCTGTCTCCTAATGGTAATATCTACTGTAGGAGTACCTTTCTGTATCCTAATGGTAATATCTACTGTAGGAGTACCTTTCTGTCTCCTAATGGTAATATCTACTGTAGGAATACCTTTCTGTATCCTAATGGTAATATCTACTGTAGGAGTACCTTTCTGTATCCTAATGATAATATCTACTGTAGGAATACCTTTCTGACTGACTCCTAATGGTAATATCTACTGTAGGAATACCTTTCTGACTGTCTCCTAATGGTAATATCTACTGTAGGAGTACCTTTCTATCTCCTAATGGTAATATCTACTGTAGGAATACCTTTCTGTCTCCTAATGGTAATATCTACTGTAGGAATACCTTTCTGACTCCTAATGGTAATATCTACTGTAGGAATACCTTTCTGTCTCCTAACGGTAATATCTACTGTAGGAGTACCTTTCTGTCTCCTAATGGTAATATCTACTGTAGGAATACCTTTCTGTCTCCTAATGGTAATATCTACTGTAGGAGTACCTTTCTGTCTCCTAATGGTAATATCTACTGTAGGAATACCTTTCAAACTGTCTCCTAATGGTAATATCTACTGTAGGAGTACCTTTCTGTCTGTCTCCTAATAGTAATATCTACTGTAGGAATACCTTTCTGACTGACTCCTAATGGTAATATCTACTGTAGGAATACCTTTCTGTCTCCTAATGGTAATATCTACTGTAGGAGTACCTTTCTGTCTCCTAATGGTAATGTCTACTGTATTAATACCTTTCTGACTGACTCCTAATAGTAATATCTACTGTAGGAATACCTTTCTGACTGACTCCTAATGGTAATATCTACTGTATTAATACCTTTCTGACTGACTCCTAATGGTAATATCTACTGTAGGAATACCTTTCTGACTGACTCCTAATGGTAATATCTACTGTAGGAATACCTTTCTGTCTCCTAATGGTAATATCTACTGTAGGAATACCTTTCTGTCTCCTAATGGTAATATGTACTGTAGGAATACCTTTCTGTCTCCTAATGGTAATATCTACTGTAGGAATACCTTTCTGTCTCCTAATGGTAATATCTACTGTAGGAATACCTTTCTGACTGACTCCTAATGGTAATATCTACTGTAGGAATACCTTTCTGACTGACTCCTAATGGTAATATCTACTGTAGGAATACCTTTCTGTCTCCTAATGGTAATATGTACTGTAGGAATACCTTTCTGTCTCCTAATGGTAATATCTACTGTAGGAATACCTTTCTGTCTCCTAATGGTAATATCTACTGTGGGATTACCTTTCTGACTGACTCCTAATGGTAATATCTACTGTAGGAATACCTTTCTGTCTCCTAATGGTAATATCTACTGTATTAATACCTTTCTGAATCCTAATGGAAATATCTACTGTAGGAGTACCTTTCTGACTGACTCCTAATGGTAATATCTACTGTATTAATACCTTTCTGTCTCCTAATGGTAATATCTACTGTCGGAGTACCTTTCTGACTGACTCCTAATGGTAATATCTACTGTATTAATACCTTTCTGTCTCCTAATGGTAATATCTACTGTAGGAGTACCTTTCTGTCTCCTAATGGTAATATCTACTGTAGGAATACCTTTCTGTCTCCTAATGGTAATATCTACTGTAGGAATACCTTTCTGTATCCTAATGGTAATATCTACTGTAGGAATACCTTTCTGTCTCCTAATGGTAATATCTACTGTAGGAGTACCTTTCTGTCTCCTAATGGTAATATCTACTGTAGGAGTACCTTTCTGACTGACTATAAATGGTAATATCTACTGTAGGAGTACCTTTCTGTCTCCTAATGGTAATATCTACTGTAGGAATACCTTTCTGACTGACTCCTAATGGTAATATCTACTGTAGGAATACCTTTCTGTCTCCTAATGGTAATATCTACTGTAGGAGTACCTTTCTGACTGACTCCTAATGGTAATATCTACTGTAGGAATACCTTTCTGTCTCCTAATGGTAATATCTACTGTAGGAATACCTTTCTGACTGACTCCTAATGGTAATATCTACTGTAGGAATACCTTTCTGACTGACTCCTAATGGTAATATCTACTGTAGGAGTACCTTTCTGCCTCCTAATGGTAATATCTACTGTAGGAGTAACTTTCTGACTCCTAATGGTAATATCTACTGTAGGAGTACCTTTCTGTCTCCTAATGGTAATATCTACTGTAGGAGTACCTTTCTGTCTCCTAATGGTAATATCTACTGTAGGAATACCTTTCTGTCTCCTAATGGTAATATCTACTGTAGGAGTACCTTTCTGACTGACTCCTAATGGTAATATCTACTGTAGGAATACCTTTCTGTCTCCTAATGGTAATATCTACTGTAGGAATACCTTTCTGACTGACTCCTAATGGTAATATCTACTGTAGGAGTACCTTTCTGTCTCCTAATGGTAATATCTACTTTAGGAGTACCTTTCTGTCTCCTAATGGTAATATCTACTGTAGGAATACCTTTCTGTCTCCTAATGGTAATATCTACTGTAGGAGTACCTTTCTGACTGACTCCTAATGGTAATATCTACTGTAGGAATACCTTTCTGTCTCCTAATGGTAATATCTACTGTAGGAATACCTTTCTGACTGACTCCTAATGGTAATATCTACTGTAGGAGTACCTTTCTGTCTGTCTCCTAATAGTAATATCTACTGTAGGAATACCTTTCTGACTGACTCCTAATGGTAATATCTACTGTAGGAATACCTTTCTGTCTCCTAATGGTAATATCTACTGTAGGAGTACCTTTCTGTCTCCTAATGGTAATATCTACTGTAGGATTACCTTTCTGACTGACTCCTAATGGTAATATCTACTGTAGGAGTACCTTTCTGACTGACTCCTAATGGTAATATCTACTGTATTAATACCTTTCTGTCTCCTAATGGTAATATCTACTGTAGGAGTACCTTTCTGTCTCCTAATGGTAATATCTACTGTAGGAATACCTTTCTAACTGTCTCCTAATGGTAATATCTACTGTAGGAGTACCTTTCTGTCTACTAATGGTAATATCTACTGTAGGAGTACCTTTGACTGACTCCTAATGGTAATATCTACTGTAGGAGTACCTTTCTGTCTCCTAATGGTAATATCTACTGTAGGAGTACCTTTCTGTCTCCTAATGGTAATATCTACTGTAGGAGTACCTTTCTGTCTCCTAATGGTAATATCTACTGTAGGAGTACCTTTCTGTATCCTAATGGTAATATCTACTGTAGGAGTACCTTTCTGTCTCCTAATGGTAATATCTACTGTAGGAATACCTTTCTGTATCCTAATGGTAATATCTACTGTAGGAGTACCTTTCTGTATCCTAATGATAATATCTACTGTAGGAATACCTTTCTGACTGACTCCTAATGGTAATATCTACTGTAGGAATACCTTTCTGACTGTCTCCTAATGGTAATATCTACTGTAGGAGTACCTTTCTATCTCCTAATGGTAATATCTACTGTAGGAATACCTTTCTGTCTCCTAATGGTAATATCTACTGTAGGAATACCTTTCTGACTCCTAATGGTAATATCTACTGTAGGAATACCTTTCTGTCTCCTAACGGTAATATCTACTGTAGGAGTACCTTTCTGTCTCCTAATGGTAATATCTACTGTAGGAATACCTTTCTGTCTCCTAATGGTAATATCTACTGTAGGAGTACCTTTCTGTCTCCTAATGGTAATATCTACTGTAGGAATACCTTTCAAACTGTCTCCTAATGGTAATATCTACTGTAGGAGTACCTTTCTGTCTGTCTCCTAATAGTAATATCTACTGTAGGAATACCTTTCTGACTGACTCCTAATGGTAATATCTACTGTAGGAATACCTTTCTGTCTCCTAATGGTAATATCTACTGTAGGAGTACCTTTCTGTCTCCTAATGGTAATGTCTACTGTATTAATACCTTTCTGACTGACTCCTAATAGTAATATCTACTGTAGGAATACCTTTCTGACTGACTCCTAATGGTAATATCTACTGTATTAATACCTTTCTGACTGACTCCTAATGGTAATATCTACTGTAGGAATACCTTTCTGACTGACTCCTAATGGTAATATCTACTGTAGGAATACCTTTCTGTCTCCTAATGGTAATATCTACTGTAGGAATACCTTTCTGTCTCCTAATGGTAATATGTACTGTAGGAATACCTTTCTGTCTCCTAATGGTAATATCTACTGTAGGAATACCTTTCTGTCTCCTAATGGTAATATCTACTGTAGGAATACCTTTCTGACTGACTCCTAATGGTAATATCTACTGTAGGAATACCTTTCTGACTGACTCCTAATGGTAATATCTACTGTAGGAATACCTTTCTGTCTCCTAATGGTAATATGTACTGTAGGAATACCTTTCTGTCTCCTAATGGTAATATCTACTGTAGGAATACCTTTCTGTCTCCTAATGGTAATATCTACTGTGGGATTACCTTTCTGACTGACTCCTAATGGTAATATCTACTGTAGGAATACCTTTCTGTCTCCTAATGGTAATATCTACTGTATTAATACCTTTCTGAATCCTAATGGAAATATCTACTGTAGGAGTACCTTTCTGACTGACTCCTAATGGTAATATCTACTGTATTAATACCTTTCTGTCTCCTAATGGTAATATCTACTGTCGGAGTACCTTTCTGACTGACTCCTAATGGTAATATCTACTGTATTAATACCTTTCTGTCTCCTAATGGTAATATCTACTGTAGGAGTACCTTTCTGTCTCCTAATGGTAATATCTACTGTAGGAATACCTTTCTGTCTCCTAATGGTAATATCTACTGTAGGAATACCTTTCTGTATCCTAATGGTAATATCTACTGTAGGAATACCTTTCTGTCTCCTAATGGTAATATCTACTGTAGGAGTACCTTTCTGTCTCCTAATGGTAATATCTACTGTAGGAGTACCTTTCTGACTGACTATAAATGGTAATATCTACTGTAGGAGTACCTTTCTGTCTCCTAATGGTAATATCTACTGTAGGAATACCTTTCTAACTGTCTCCTAATGGTAATATCTACTGTAGGAGTACCTTTCTGTCTCCTAAAGGTAATATCTACTGTAGGAGTACCTTTCTGTCTCCTAATGGTAATATCTACTGTAGGAATACCTTTCTAACTGTCTCCTAATGGTAATATCTACTGTAGGAGTACCTTTCTGTCTGTCTCCTAATAGTAATATCTACTGTAGGAATACCTTTCTGACTGACTCCTAATGGTAATATCTACTGTAGGAATACCTTTCTGTCTCCTAATGGTAATATCTACTGTAGGAGTACCTTTCTGTCTCCTAATGGTAATATCTACTGTAGGATTACCTTTCTGACTCACTCCTAATGGTAATATCTACTGTAGGAGTACCTTTCTGACTGACTCCTAATGGTAATATCTACTGTATTAATACCTTTCTGTCTCCTAATGGTAATATCTACTGTAGGAGTACCTTTCTGTCTCCTAATGGTAATATCTACTGTAGGAATACCTTTCTAACTGTCTCCTAATGGTAATATCTACTGTAGGAGTACCTTTCTGTCTCCTAATGGTAATATCTACTGTAGGAGTACCTTTGACTGACTCCTAATGGTAATATCTACTGTAGGAGTACCTTTCTGTCTCCTAATGGTAATATCTACTGTAGGAGTACCTTTCTGTCTCCTAATGGTAATATCTACTGTAGGAATACCTTTCTGTCTCCTAATGGTAATATCTACTGTAGGAATACCTTTCTGTATCCTAATGGTAATATCTACTGTAGGAGTACCTTTCTGTATCCTAATGATAATATCTACTGTAGGAATACCTTTCTGACTGACTCCTAATGGTAATATCTACTGTAGGAATACCTTTCTGACTGTCTCCTAATGGTAATATCTACTGTAGGAGTACCTTTCTATCTCCTAATGGTAATATCTACTGTAGGAATACCTTTCTGTCTCCTAATGGTAATATCTACTGTAGGAATACCTTTCTGACTCCTAATGGTAATATCTACTGTAGGAATACCTTTCTGTCTCCTAACGGTAATATCTACTGTAGGAGTACCTTTCTGTCTCCTAATGGTAATATCTACTGTAGGAATACCTTTCTGTCTCCTAATGGTAATATCTACTGTAGGAGTACCTTTCTGTCTCCTAATGGTAATATCTACTGTAGGAGTACCTTTCTGTCTCCTAATGGTAATATCTACTGTAGGAGTACCTTTCTGTCTCCTAATGGTAATATCTACTGTAGGAGTACCTTTCTGACTCCTAATGGTAATATCTACTGTAGGAGTACCTTTCTGTATCCTAATGGTAATATCTACTGTAGGAATTCCTTTCTGTCTCCTAATGGTAATATCTACTGTAGGAATACCTTTCTGACTGACTCCTAAATATCTACTGTAGGAGTACCTTTCTGACTGACTCCTAATGGTAATATCTACTGTAGGAGTACCTTTCTGTCTCCTAATGGTAATATCTCCTGTAGGAATACCTTTCTGACTCCTAATGGTAATATCTACTGTAGGAGTACCTTTCTGACTGACTCCTAATGGTAATATCTACTGTAGGAATACCTTTCTGACTGACTCCTAATGGTAATATCTACTGTAGGAATACCTTTCTGTCTCCTAATGGTAATATCTACTGTAGGAGTACCTTTCTGACTGACTCCTAATGGTAATATCTACTGTAGGAATACCTTTCTGTCTCCTAATGGTAATATCTACTGTAGGAATACCTTTCTGACTGACTCCTAATGGTAATATCTACTGTAGGAATACCTTTCTGACTGACTCCTAATGGTAATATCTACTGTAGGAGTACCTTTCTGCCTCCTAATGGTAATATCTACTGTAGGAGTACCTTTCTGACTCCTAATGGTAATATCTACTGTAGGAGTACCTTTCTGTCTCCTAATGGTAATATCTACTGTAGGAGTACCTTTCTGTCTCCTAATGGTAATATCTACTGTAGGAATACCTTTCTGTCTCCTAATGGTAATATCTACTGTAGGAGTACCTTTCTGACTGACTCCTAATGGTAATATCTACTGTAGGAATACCTTTCTGTCTCCTAATGGTAATATCTACTGTAGGAATACCTTTCTGACTGACTCCTAATGGTAATATCTACTGTAGGAATACCTTTCTGACTGTCTCCTAATGGTAATATCTACTGTAGGAGTACCTTTCTATCTCCTAATGGTAATATCTACTGTAGGAATACCTTTCTGTCTCCTAATGGTAATATCTACTGTAGGAATACCTTTCTGACTCCTAATGGTAATATCTACTGTAGGAATACCTTTCTGTCTCCTAACGGTAATATCTACTGTAGGAGTACCTTTCTGTCTCCTAATGGTAATATCTACTGTAGGAATACCTTTCTGTCTCCTAATGGTAATATCTACTGTAGGAGTACCTTTCTGTCTCCTAATGGTAATATCTACTGTAGGAGTACCTTTCTGTCTCCTAATGGTAATATCTACTGTAGGAATACCTTTCTGTCTCCTAATGGTAATATGTACTGTAGGAATACCTTTCTGTCTCCTAATGGTAATATCTACTGTAGGAGTACCTTTCTGTCTCCTAATGGTAATATCTACTGTAGGAATACCTTTCTGACTGACTCCTAATGGTAATATCTACTGTAGGAGTACCTTTCTGACTGACTCCTGATGGTAATATCTACTGTAGGAATACCTTTCTGACTGACTCCTAATGGTAATATCTACTGTAGGAATTCCTTTCTGTCTCCTAATGGTAATATCTACTGTAGGAATACCTTTCTGACTGACTCCTAAATATCTACTGTAGGAGTACCTTTCTGACTGACTCCTAATGGTAATATCTACTGTAGGAGTACCTTTCTGTCTCCTAATGGTAATATCTCCTGTAGGAATACCTTTCTGACTCCTAATGGTAATATCTACTGTATTAATACCTTTCTGACTGACTCCTAATGGTAATATCTACTGTAGGAATACCTTTCTGACTGACTCCTAATGGTAATATCTACTGTAGGAATACCTTTCTGTCTCCTAATGGTAATATCTACTGTAGGAGTACCTTTCTGACTGACTCCTAATGGTAATATCTACTGTAGGAATACCTTTCTGTCACCTAATGGTAATATCTACTGTAGGAATACCTTTCTGACTGACTCCTAATGGTAATATCTACTGTAGGAATACGTTTCTAACTGACTCCTAATGGTAATATCTACTATAGGAGTACCTTTCTGCCTCCTAATGGTAATATCTACTGTAGGAGTACCTTTCTGACTCCTAATTGTAATATCTACTGTAGGAGTACCTTTCTGTCTCCTAATGGTAATATCTACTGTAGGAGTACCTTTCTGTCTCCTAATGGTAATATCTACTGTAGGAATACCTTTCTGTCTCCTAATGGTAATATCTACTGTAGGAGTACCTTTCTGACTGACTCCTAATGGTAATATCTACTGTAGGAATACCTTTCTGTCTCCTAATGGTAATATCTACTGTAGGAATACCTTTCTGACTGACTCCTAATGGTAATATCTACTGTAGGAGTACCTTTCTGTCTCCTAATGGTAATATCTACTGTAGGAGTACCTTTCTGTCTCCTAATGGTAATATCTACTGTAGGAATACCTTTCTGTCTCCTAATGGTAATATCTACTGTAGGAGTACCTTTCTGACTGACTCCTAATGGTAATATCTACTGTAGGAATACCTTTCTGTCTCCTAATGGTAATATCTACTGTAGGAATACCTTTCTGACTGACTCCTAATGGTAATATCTACTGTAGGAGTACCTTTCTGTCTGTCTCCTAATAGTAATATCTACTGTAGGAATACCTTTCTGACTGACTCCTAATGGTAATATCTACTGTAGGAATACCTTTCTGTCTCCTAATGGTAATATCTACTGTAGGAGTACCTTTCTGTCTCCTAATGGTAATATCTACTGTAGGATTACCTTTCTGACTGACTCCTAATGGTAATATCTACTGTAGGAGTACCTTTCTGACTGACTCCTAATGGTAATATCTACTGTATTAATACCTTTCTGTCTCCTAATGGTAATATCTACTGTAGGAGTACCTTTCTGTCTCCTAATGGTAATATCTACTGTAGGAATACCTTTCTAACTGTCTCCTAATGGTAATATCTACTGTAGGAGTACCTTTCTGTCTACTAATGGTAATATCTACTGTAGGAGTACCTTTGACTGACTCCTAATGGTAATATCTACTGTAGGAGTACCTTTCTGTCTCCTAATGGTAATATCTACTGTAGGAATACCTTTCTGTCTCCTAATGGTAATATCTACTGTAGGAATACCTTTCTGTATCCTAATGGTAATATCTACTGTAGGAGTACCTTTCTGTATCCTAATGATAATATCTACTGTAGGAATACCTTTCTGACTGACTCCTAATGGTAATATCTACTGTAGGAATACCTTTCTGACTGTCTCCTAATGGTAATATCTACTGTAGGAGTACCTTTCTATCTCCTAATGGTAATATCTACTGTAGGAATACCTTTCTGTCTCCTAATGGTAATATCTACTGTAGGAATACCTTTCTGACTCCTAATGGTAATATCTACTGTAGGAATACCTTTCTGTCTCCTAACGGTAATATCTACTGTAGGAGTACCTTTCTGTCTCCTAATGGTAATATCTACTGTAGGAATACCTTTCTGTCTCCTAATGGTAATATCTACTGTAGGAGTACCTTTCTGTCTCCTAATGGTAATATCTACTGTAGGAATACCTTTCAAACTGTCTCCTAATGGTAATATCTACTGTAGGAGTACCTTTCTGTCTGTCTCCTAATAGTAATATCTACTGTAGGAATACCTTTCTGACTGACTCCTAATGGTAATATCTACTGTAGGAATACCTTTCTGTCTCCTAATGGTAATATCTACTGTAGGAGTACCTTTCTGTCTCCTAATGGTAATGTCTACTGTATTAATACCTTTCTGACTGACTCCTAATAGTAATATCTACTGTAGGAATACCTTTCTGACTGACTCCTAATGGTAATATCTACTGTATTAATACCTTTCTGACTGACTCCTAATGGTAATATCTACTGTAGGAATACCTTTCTGACTGACTCCTAATGGTAATATCTACTGTAGGAATACCTTTCTGTCTCCTAATGGTAATATCTACTGTAGGAATACCTTTCTGTCTCCTAATGGTAATATGTACTGTAGGAACACCTTTCTGTCTCCTAATGGTAATATCTACTGTAGGAATACCTTTCTGTCTCCTAATGGTAATATCTACTGTAGGAATACCTTTCTGTCTCCTAATGGTAATATGTACTGTAGGAATACCTTTCTGTCTCCTAATGGTAATATCTACTGTAGGAGTACCTTTCTGACTGACTCCTAATGGTAATATCTACTGTAGGAATACCTTTCTGTCTCCTAATGGTAATATCTACTGTATTAATACCTTTCTGTCTCCTAATGGTAATATCTACTGTAGGAGTACCTTTCTGACTGACTCCTAATGGTAATATCTACTGTATTAATACCTTTCTGTCTCCTAATGGTAATATCTACTGTCGGAGTACCTTTCTGACTGACTCCTAATGGTAATATCTACTGTATTAATACCTTTCTGTCTCCTAATGGTAATATCTACTGTAGGAGTACCTTTCTGTCTCCTAATGGTAATATCTACTGTAGGAATACCTTTCTGTCTCCTAATGGTAATATCTACTGTAGGAATACCTTTCTGTATCCTAATGGTAATATCTACTGTAGGAATACCTTTCTGTCTCCTAATGGTAATATCTACTGTAGGAGTACCTTTCTGTCTCCTAATGGTAATATCTACTGTAGGAGTACCTTTCTGACTGACTATAAATGGTAATATCTACTGTAGGAGTACCTTTCTGTCTCCTAATGGTAATATCTACTGTAGGAATACCTTTCTAACTGTCTCCTAATGGTAATATCTACTGTAGGAGTACCTTTCTGTCTCCTATAGGTAATATCTACTGTAGGAGTACCTTTCTGTCTCTTAATGGTAATATCTACTGTAGGAATACCTTTCTAACTGTCTCCTAATGGTAATATCTACTGTAGGAGTACCTTTCTGTCTGTCTCCTAATAGTAATATCTACTGTAGGAATACCTTTCTGACTGACTCCTAATGGTAATATCTACTGTAGGAATACCTTTCTGTCTCCTAATGGTAATATCTACTGTAGGAGTACCTTTCTGTCTCCTAATGGTAATATCTACTGTAGGATTACCTTTCTGACTCACTCCTAATGGTAATATCTACTGTAGGAGTACCTTTCTGACTGACTCCTAATGGTAATATCTACTGTATTAATACCTTTCTGTCTCCTAATGGTAATATCTACTGTAGGAGTACCTTTCTGTCTCCTAATGGTAATATCTACTGTAGGAATACCTTTCTAACTGTCTCCTAATGGTAATATCTACTGTAGGAGTACCTTTCTGTCTCCTAATGGTAATATCTACTGTAGGAGTACCTTTGACTGACTCCTAATGGTAATATCTACTGTAGGAGTACCTTTCTGTCTCCTAATGGTAATATCTACTGTAGGAGTACCTTTCTGTCTCCTAATGGTAATATCTACTGTAGGAATACCTTTCTGTCTCCTAATGGTAATATCTACTGTAGGAATACCTTTCTGTATCCTAATGGTAATATCTACTGTAGGAGTACCTTTCTGTATCCTAATGATAATATCTACTGTAGGAATACCTTTCTGACTGACTCCTAATGGTAATATCTACTGTAGGAATACCTTTCTGACTGTCTCCTAATGGTAATATCTACTGTAGGAGTACCTTTCTATCTCCTAATGGTAATATCTACTGTAGGAATACCTTTCTGTCTCCTAATGGTAATATCTACTGTAGGAATACCTTTCTGACTCCTAATGGTAATATCTACTGTAGGAATACCTTTCTGTCTCCTAACGGTAATATCTACTGTAGGAGTACCTTTCTGTCTCCTAATGGTAATATCTACTGTAGGAATACCTTTCTGTCTCCTAATGGTAATATCTACTGTAGGAGTACCTTTCTGTCTCCTAATGGTAATATCTACTGTAGGAGTACCTTTCTGTCTCCTAATGGTAATATCTACTGTAGGAATACCTTTCTGTCTCCTAATGGTAATATCTACTGTAGGAATACCTTTCTGACTCCTAATGGTAATATCTACTGTAGGAATACCTTTCTGACTGACTCCTAAATATCTACTGTAGGAATACCTTTCTGACTCCTAATGGTAATATCTACTGTAGGAATACCTTTCTGACTGACTCCTAAATATCTACTGTAGGAATACCTTTCTATCTCCTAATGGTAATATCTACTGTAGGAGTACCTTTCTGTCTCCTGATGGTAATATCTACTGTAGGAGTACCTTTCTGTCTCCTAATGGTAATATCTACTGTAGGAATACCTTTCTGACTCCTAATGGTAATATCTACTGTATTAATACCTTTCTGACTGACTCCTAATGGTAATATCTACTGTAGGAATACCTTTCTGACTGACTCCTAATGGTAATATCTGCTGTAGGAATACCTTTCTGTCTCCTAATGGTAATATCTACTGTAGGAGTACCTTTCTGACTGACTCCTAATGGTAATATCTACTGTAGGAATACCTTTCTGTCTCCTAATGGTAATATCTACTGTAGGAATACCTTTCTGACTGACTCCTAATGGTAATATCTACTGTAGGAATACCTTTCTGACTGACTCCTAATGGTAATATCTACTGTAGGAGTACCTTTCTGCCTCCTAATGGTAATATCTACTGTAGGAGTACCTTTCTGACTCCTAATGGTAATATCTACTGTAGGAGTACCTTTCTGTCTCCTAATGGTAATATCTACTGTAGGAGTACCTTTCTGTCTCCTAATGGTAATATCTACTGTAGGAATACCTTTCTGTCTCCTAATGGTAATATCTACTGTAGGAGTACCTTTCTGACTGACTCCTAATGGTAATATCTACTGTAGGAATACCTTTCTGTCTCCTAATGGTAATATCTACTGTAGGAATACCTTTCTGACTGACTCCTAATGGTAATATCTACTGTAGGAATACCTTTCTGACTGACTCCTAATGGTAATATCTACTGTAGGAGTACCTTTCTGCCTCCTAATGGTAATATCTACTGTAGGAGTACCTTTCTGACTCCTAATGGTAATATCTACTGTAGGAGTACCTTTCTGTCTCCTAATGGTAATATCTACTGTAGGAGTACCTTTCTGTCTCCTAATGGTAATATCTACTGTAGGAATACCTTTCAAACTGTCTCCTAATGGTAATATCTACTGTAGGAGTACCTTTCTGACTGACTCCTAATGGTAATATCTACTGTAGGAATACCTTTCTGTCTCCTAATGGTAATATCTACTGTAGGAGTACCTTTCTGTCTCCTAATGGTAATGTCTACTGTATTAATACCTTTCTGACTGACTCCTAATAGTAATATCTACTGTAGGAATACCTTTCTGACTAACTTCTAATGGTAATATCTACTGTATTAATACCTTTCTGACTGACTCCTAATGGTAATATCTACTGTAGGAATACCTTTCTGACTGACTCCTAATGGTAATATCTACTGTAGGAATACCTTTCTGTCTCCTAATGGTAATATCTACTGTAGGAATACCTTTCTGTCTCCTAATGGTAATATGTACTGTAGGAATACCTTTCTGTCTCCTAATGGTAATATCTACTGTAGGAATACCTTTCTGACTCCTAATGGTAATATCTACTGTAGGATTACCTTTCTGACTCCTAATGGTAATATCTACTGTAGGAGTACCTTTCTGTCTACTAATGGTAATATCTACTGTAGGAATACCTTTCTGACTGACTCCTAATGGTAATATCTACTGTAGGAGTACCTTTCTGACTGACTCCTAATGGTAATATCTACTGTAGGAGTACCTTTCTGTCTCCTAATGGTAATATCTACTGTAGGAATACCTTTCTGACTCCTAATGGTAATATCTACTGTAGGAATAACTTTCTGTCTCCTAATGGTAATATCTACTGTAGGAGTACCTTTCTGACTGACTCCTAATGGTAATATCTACTGTAGGAATACTTTTCTGTCTCCTAATGGTAATATCTACTGTAGGAATACCTTTCTGACTGACTACTAATGGTAATATCTACTGTAGGAATACCTTTCTGACTGATTCCTAATGGTAATATCTACTGTAGGAATACCTTTCTGACTGACTCCTAATGGTAATATCTACTGTAGGAGTACCTTTCTGACTGACTCCTAATGGTAATATCTACTGTAGGAGTACCTTTCTGTCTCCTAATGGTAATATCTACTGTAGGAGTACCTTTCTGTCTCCTAATGGTAATATCTACTGTAGGAATACCTTTCTAACTGTCTCCTAATGGTAATATCTACTGTAGGAGTACCTTTCTGTCTGTCTCCTAATAGTAATATCTACTGTAGGAATACCTTTCTGACTGACTCCTAATGGTAATATCTACTGTAGGAATACCTTTCTGTCTCCTAATGGTAATATCTACTGTAGGAGTACCTTTCTGTCTCCTAATGGTAATATCTACTGTAGGATTACCTTTCTGACTGACTCCTAATGGTAATATCTACTGTAGGAGTACCTTTCTGTCTGTCTCCTAATAGTAATATCTACTGTAGGAATACCTTTCTGACTGACTCCTAATGGTAATATCTACTGTAGGAATACCTTTCTGTCTCCTAATGGTAATATCTACTGTAGGAGTACCTTTCTGTCTCCTAATGGTAATATCTACTGTAGGAATACCTTTCTGACTCCTAATGGTAATATCTACTGTAGGAATACCTTTCTGTCTCCTAATGGTAATATCTACTGTAGGAATACCTTTCTGTATCCTAATGGTAATATCTACTGTAGGAGTACCTTTCTGTCTCCTAATGGTAATATCTACTGTAGGAGTACCTTTCTGACTGACTCTTAATGGTAATATCTACTGTAGGAGTACCTTTCTGTCTCCTAATGGTAATATCTACTGTAGGAATACCTTTCTAACTGTCTCCTAATGGTAATATCTACTTTAGGAGTACCTTTCTGTCTTCTAATGGTAATATCTACTGTAGGAGTACCTTTCTGTCTCCTAATGGTAATATCTACTGTAGGTATACCTTTCTAACTGTCTCCTAATGGTAATATCTACTGTAGGAGTACCTTTCTGTCTCCTAATGGTAATATCTACTGTAGGAATACCTTTCTGACTGCCTCCTAATGGTAATATCTACTGTAGGAGTACCTTTCCGTCTGTCTCCTAATAGTAATATCTACTGTAGGAATACCTTTCTGACTGACTCCTAATGGTAATATCTACTGTAGGAATACCTTTCTGTCTCCTAATGGTAATATCTACTGTAGGAGTACCTTTCTGTCTCCTAATGGTAATATCTACTGTAGGATTACCTTTCTGACTGACTCCTAATGGTAATATCTACTGTAGGAGTACCTTTCTGACTGACTCCTAATGGTAATATCTACTGTATTAATACCTTTCTGTCTCCTAATGGTAATATCTACTGTAGGAGTACCTTTCTGTCTCCTAATGGTAATATCTACTGTAGGAATACCTTTCTGTCTCCTAATGGTAATATCTACTGTAGGAATACCTTTCTCTATCCTAATGGTAATATCTACTGTAGGAATACCTTTCTGTCTCCTAATGGTAATATCTACTGAAGGAGTACCTTTCTGTCTCCTAATGGTAATATCTACTGTATTAATACCTTTCTGACTGACTCCTAATGGTAATATCTACTGTAGGAATACCTTTCTGTCTCCTAATGGTAATATCTACTGTAGGAATACCTTTCTGACTGACTCCTAATGGTAATATCTACTGTAGGAGTACCTTTCTGTCTCCTAATGGTAATATCTACTGTAGGAGTACCTTTCTGTCTCCTAATGGTAATATCTACTGTAGGAATACCTTTCTGTCTCCTAATGGTAATATCTACTGTAGGAGTACCTTTCTGACTGACTCCTAATGGTAATATCTACTGTAGGAATACCTTTCTGTCTCCTAATGGTAATATCTACTGTAGGAATACCTTTCTGACTGACTCCTAATGGTAATATCTACTGTAGGAGTACCTTTCTGTCTGTCTCCTAATAGTAATATCTACTGTAGGAATACCTTTCTGACTGACTCCTAATGGTAATATCTACTGTAGGAATACCTTTCTGTCTCCTAATGGTAATATCTACTGTAGGAGTACCTTTCTGTCTCCTAATGGTAATATCTACTGTAGGATTACCTTTCTGACTGACTCCTAATGGTAATATCTACTGTAGGAGTACCTTTCTGACTGACTCCTAATGGTAATATCTACTGTATTAATACCTTTCTGTCTCCTAATGGTAATATCTACTGTAGGAGTACCTTTCTGTCTCCTAATGGTAATATCTACTGTAGGAATACCTTTCTAACTGTCTCCTAATGGTAATATCTACTGTAGGAGTACCTTTCTGTCTACTAATGGTAATATCTACTGTAGGAGTACCTTTGACTGACTCCTAATGGTAATATCTACTGTAGGAGTACCTTTCTGTCTCCTAACGGTAATATCTACTGTAGGAATACCTTTCTGTCTCCTAATGGTAATATCTACTGTAGGAATACCTTTCTGTATCCTAATGGTAATATCTACTGTAGGAGTACCTTTCTGTATCCTAATGATAATATCTACTGTAGGAATACCTTTCTGACTGACTCCTAATGGTAATATCTACTGTAGGAATACCTTTCTGACTGTCTCCTAATGGTAATATCTACTGTAGGAGTACCTTTCTATCTCCTAATGGTAATATCTACTGTAGGAATACCTTTCTGTCTCCTAATGGTAATATCTACTGTAGGAATACCTTTCTGACTCCTAATGGTAATATCTACTGTAGGAATACCTTTCTGTCTCCTAACGGTAATATCTACTGTAGGAGTACCTTTCTGTCTCCTAATGGTAATATCTACTGTAGGAATACCTTTCTGTCTCCTAATGGTAATATCTACTGTAGGAGTACCTTTCTGTCTCCTAATGGTAATATCTACTGTAGGAATACCTTTCAAACTGTCTCCTAATGGTAATATCTACTGTAGGAGTACCTTTCTGTCTGTCTCCTAATAGTAATATCTACTGTAGGAATACCTTTCTGACTGACTCCTAATGGTAATATCTACTGTAGGAATACCTTTCTGTCTCCTAATGGTAATATCTACTGTAGGAGTACCTTTCTGTCTCCTAATGGTAATGTCTACTGTATTAATACCTTTCTGACTGACTCCTAATAGTAATATCTACTGTAGGAATACCTTTCTGACTGACTCCTAATGGTAATATCTACTGTATTAATACCTTTCTGACTGACTCCTAATGGTAATATCTACTGTAGGAATACCTTTCTGACTGACTCCTAATGGTAATATCTACTGTAGGAATACCTTTCTGTCTCCTAATGGTAATATCTACTGTAGGAATACCTTTCTGTCTCCTAATGGTAATATGTACTGTAGGAACACCTTTCTGTCTCCTAATGGTAATATCTACTGTAGGAATACCTTTCTGTCTCCTAATGGTAATATCTACTGTAGGAATACCTTTCTGTCTCCTAATGGTAATATGTACTGTAGGAATACCTTTCTGTCTCCTAATGGTAATATCTACTGTAGGAGTACCTTTCTGTCTCCTAATGGTAATATCTACTGTGGGATTACCTTTCTGACTGACTCCTAATGGTAATATCTACTGTAGGAATACCTTTCTGTCTCCTAATGGTAATATCTACTGTATTAATACCTTTCTGTCTCCTAATGGTAATATCTACTGTAGGAGTACCTTTCTGACTGACTCCTAATGGTAATATCTACTGTATTAATACCTTTCTGTCTCCTAATGGTAATATCTACTGTCGGAGTACCTTTCTGACTGACTCCTAATGGTAATATCTACTGTATTAATACCTTTCTGTCTCCTAATGGTAATATCTACTGTAGGAGTACCTTTCTGTCTCCTAATGGTAATATCTACTGTAGGAATACCTTTCTGTCTCCTAATGGTAATATCTACTGTAGGAATACCTTTCTGTATCCTAATGGTAATATCTACTGTAGGAATACCTTTCTGTCTCCTAATGGTAATATCTACTGTAGGAGTACCTTTCTGTCTCCTAATGGTAATATCTACTGTAGGAGTACCTTTCTGACTGACTATAAATGGTAATATCTACTGTAGGAGTACCTTTTTGTCTCCTAATGGTAATATCTACTGTAGGAATACCTTTCTAACTGTCTCCTAATGGTAATATCTACTGTAGGAGTACCTTTCTGTCTCCTAAAGGTAATATCTACTGTAGGAGTACCTTTCTGTCTCCTAATGGTAATATCTACTGTAGGAATACCTTTCTAACTGTCTCCTAATGGTAATATCTACTGTAGGAGTACCTTTCTGTCTGTCTCCTAATAGTAATATCTACTGTAGGAATACCTTTCTGACTGACTCCTAATGGTAATATCTACTGTAGGAATACCTTTCTGTCTCCTAATGGTAATATCTACTGTAGGAGTACCTTTCTGTCTCCTAATGGTAATATCTACTGTAGGATTACCTTTCTGACTCACTCCTAATGGTAATATCTACTGTAGGAGTACCTTTCTGACTGACTCCTAATGGTAATATCTACTGTATTAATACCTTTCTGTCTCCTAATGGTAATATCTACTGTAGGAGTACCTTTCTGTCTCCTAATGGTAATATCTACTGTAGGAATACCTTTCTAACTGTCTCCTAATGGTAATATCTACTGTAGGAGTACCTTTCTGTCTCCTAATGGTAATATCTACTGTAGGAGTACCTTTGACTGACTCCTAATGGTAATATCTACTGTAGGAGTACCTTTCTGTCTCCTAATGGTAATATCTACTGTAGGAGTACCTTTCTGTCTCCTAATGGTAATATCTACTGTAGGAATACCTTTCTGTCTCCTAATGGTAATATCTACTGTAGGAATACCTTTCTGTATCCTAATGGTAATATCTACTGTAGGAGTACCTTTCTGTATCCTAATGATAATATCTACTGTAGGAATACCTTTCTGACTGACTCCTAATGGTAATATCTACTGTAGGAATACCTTTCTGACTGTCTCCTAATGGTAATATCTACTGTAGGAGTACCTTTCTATCTCCTAATGGTAATATCTACTGTAGGAATACCTTTCTGTCTCCTAATGGTAATATCTACTGTAGGAATACCTTTCTGACTCCTAATGGTAATATCTACTGTAGGAATACCTTTCTGTCTCCTAACGGTAATATCTACTGTAGGAGTACCTTTCTGTCTCCTAATGGTAATATCTACTGTAGGAATACCTTTCTGTCTCCTAATGGTAATATCTACTGTAGGAGTACCTTTCTGTCTCCTAATGGTAATATCTACTGTAGGAGTACCTTTCTGTCTCCTAATGGTAATATCTACTGTAGGAATACCTTTCTGTCTCCTAATGGTAATATCTACTGTAGGAGTACCTTTCTGTCTCCTAATGGTAATATCTACTGTAGGAATTCCTTTCTGTCTCCTAATGGTAATATCTACTGTAGGAATACCTTTCTGACTGACTCCTAAATATCTACTGTAGGAGTACCTTTCTGACTGACTCCTAATGGTAATATCTACTGTAGGAGTACCTTTCTGTCTCCTAATGGTAATATCTCCTGTAGGAATACCTTTCTGACTCCTAATGGTAATATCTACTGTATTAATACCTTTCTGACTGACTCCTAATGGTAATATCTACTGTAGGAATACCTTTCTGACTGACTCCTAATGGTAATATCTACTGTAGGAATACCTTTCTGTCTCCTAATGGTAATATCTACTGTAGGAGTACCTTTCTGACTGACTCCTAATGGTAATATCTACTGTAGGAATACCTTTCTGTCTCCTAATGGTAATATCTACTGTAGGAATACCTTTCTGACTGACTCCTAATGGTAATATCTACTGTAGGAATACCTTTCTGACTGACTCCTAATGGTAATATCTACTGTAGGAGTACCTTTCTGCCTCCTAATGGTAATATCTACTGTAGGAGTACCTTTCTGACTCCTAATGGTAATATCTACTGTAGGAGTACCTTTCTGTCTCCTAATGGTAATATCTACTGTAGGAGTACCTTTCTGTCTCCTAATGGTAATATCTACTGTAGGAATACCTTTCTGTCTCCTAATGGTAATATCTACTGTAGGAGTACCTTTCTGACTGACTCCTAATGGTAATATCTACTGTAGGAATACCTTTCTGTCTCCTAATGGTAATATCTACTGTAGGAATACCTTTCTGTCTCCTAATGGTAATATCTACTGTAGGAATACCTTTCTGACTGACTCCTAATGGTAATATCTACTGTAGGAGTACCTTTCTGTCTCCTAATGGTAATATCTACTGTAGGAGTACCTTTCTGTCTCCTAATGGTAATATCTACTGTAGGAATACCTTTCTGTCTCCTAATGGTAATATCTACTGTAGGAGTACCTTTCTGACTGACTCCTAATGGTAATATCTACTGTAGGAATACCTTTCTGTCTCCTAATGGTAATATCTACTGTAGGAATACCTTTCTGACTGACTCCTAATGGTAATATCTACTGTAGGAATACCTTTCTGACTGACTCCTAATGGTAATATCTACTGTAGGAGTACCTTTCTGCCTCCTAATGGTAATATCTACTGTAGGAGTACCTTTCTGACTCCTAATGGTAATATCTACTGTAGGAGTACCTTTCTGTCTCCTAATGGTAATATCTACTGTAGGAGTACCTTTCTGTCTCCTAATGGTAATATCTACTGTAGGAATACCTTTCTGTCTCCTAATGGTAATATCTACTGTAGGAGTACCTTTCTGACTGACTCCTAATGGTAATATCTACTGTAGGAATACCTTTCTGTCTCCTAATGGTAATATCTACTGTAGGAATACCTTTCTGTCTCCTAATGGTAATATCTACTGTAGGAATACCTTTCTGACTGACTCCTAATGGTAATATCTACTGTAGGAGTACCTTTCTGTCTCCTAATGGTAATATCTACTGTAGGAGTACCTTTCTGTCTCCTAATGGTAATATCTACTGTAGGAATACCTTTCTGTCTCCTAATGGTAATATCTACTGTAGGAGTACCTTTCTGACTGACTCCTAATGGTAATATCTACTGTAGGAATACCTTTCTGTCTCCTAATGGTAATATCTACTGTAGGAATACCTTTCTGACTGACTCCTAATGGTAATCTCTACTGTAGGAGTACCTTTCTGTCTGTCTCCTAATAGTAATATCTACTGTAGGAATACCTTTCTGACTGACTCCTAATGGTAATATCTACTGTAGGAATACCTTTCTGTCTCCTAATGGTAATATCTACTGTAGGAGTACCTTTCTGTCTCCTAATGGTAATATCTACTGTAGGATTACCTTTCTGACTGACTCCTAATGGTAATATCTACTGTAGGAGTACCTTTCTGACTGACTCCTAATGGTAATATCTACTGTATTAATACCTTTCTCTCTCCTAATGGTAATATCTACTGTAGGAGTACCTTTCTGTCTCCTAATGGTAATATCTACTGTAGGAATACCTTTCTAACTGTCTCCTAATGGTAATATCTACTGTAGGAGTACCTTTCTGTCTACTAATGGTAATATCTACTGTAGGAGTACCTTTGACTGACTCCTAATGGTAATATCTACTGTAGGAGTACCTTTCTGTCTCCTAATGGTAATATCTACTGTAGGAGTACCTTTCTGTCTCCTAATGGTAATATCTACTGTAGGAATACCTTTCTGTCTCCTAATGGTAATATCTACTGTAGGAATACCTTTCTGTATCCTAATGGTAATATCTACTGTAGGAGTACCTTTCTGTATCCTAATGATAATATCTACTGTAGGAATACCTTTCTGACTGACTCCTAATGGTAATATCTACTGTAGGAATACCTTTCTGACTGTCTCCTAATGGTAATATCTACTGTAGGAGTACCTTTCTATCTCCTAATGGTAATATCTACTGTAGGAATACCTTTCTGTCTCCTAATGGTAATATCTACTGTAGGAATACCTTTCTGACTCCTAATGGTAATATCTACTGTAGGAATACCTTTCTGTCTCCTAACGGTAATATCTACTGTAGGAGTACCTTTCTGTCTCCTAATGGTAATATCTACTGTAGGAATACCTTTCTGTCTCCTAATGGTAATATCTACTGTAGGAGTACCTTTCTGTCTCCTAATGGTAATGTCTACTGTATTAATACCTTTCTGACTGACTCCTAATAGTAATATCTACTGTAGGAATACCTTTCTGACTGACTCCTAATGGTAATATCTACTGTATTAATACCTTTCTGACTGACTCCTAATGGTAATATCTACTGTAGGAATACCTTTCTGACTGACTCCTAATGGTAATATCTACTGTAGGAATACCTTTCTGTCTCCTAATGGTAATATCTACTGTAGGAATACCTTTCTGTCTCCTAATGGTAATATGTACTGTAGGAATACCTTTCTGTCTCCTAATGGTAATATCTACTGTAGGAATACCTTTCTGTCTCCTAATGGTAATATCTACTGTAGGAATACCTTTCTGTCTCCTAATGGTAATATGTACTGTAGGAATACCTTTCTGTCTCCTAATGGTAATATGTACTGTAGGAATACCTTTCTGTCTCCTAATGGTAATATCTACTGTAGGAATACCTTTCTGTCTCCTAATGGTAATATCTACTGTGGGATTACCTTTCTGACTGACTCCTAATGGTAATATCTACTGTAGGAATACCTTTATGTCTCCTAATGGTAATATCTACTGTATTAATACCTTTCTGTCTCCTAATGGTAATATCTACTGTAGGAGTACCTTTCTGACTGACTCCTAATGGTAATATCTACTGTATTAATACCTTTCTGTCTCCTAATGGTAATATCTACTGTCGGAGTACCTTTCTGACTGACTCCTAATGGTAATATCTACTGTATTAATACCTTTCTGTCTCCTAATGGTAATATCTACTGTAGGAGTACCTTTCTGTCTCCTAATGGTAATATCTACTGTAGGAATACCTTTCTGTCTCCTAATGGTAATATCTACTGTAGGAATACCTTTCTGTATCCTAATGGTAATATCTACTGTAGGAATACCTTTCTGTCTCCTAATGGTAATATCTACTGTAGGAGTACCTTTCTGTCTCCTAATGGTAATATCTACTGTAGGAGTACCTTTCTGACTGACTATAAATGGTAATATCTACTGTAGGAGTACCTTTCTGTCTCCTAATGGTAATATCTACTGTAGGAATACCTTTCTAACTGTCTCCTAATGGTAATATCTACTGTAGGAGTACCTTTCTGTCTCCTAAAGGTAATATCTACTGTAGGAGTACCTTTCTGTCTCCTAATGGTAATATCTACTGTAGGAATACCTTTCTAACTGTCTCCTAATGGTAATATCTACTGTAGGAGTACCTTTCTGTCTGTCTCCTAATAGTAATATCTACTGTAGGAATACCTTTCTGACTGACTCCTAATGGTAATATCTACTGTAGGAATACCTTTCTGTCTCCTAATGGTAATATCTACTGTAGGAGTACCTTTCTGTCTCCTAATGGTAATATCTACTGTAGGATTACCTTTCTGACTCACTCCTAATGGTAATATCTACTGTAGGAGTACCTTTCTGACTGACTCCTAATGGTAATATCTACTGTATTAATACCTTTCTGTCTCCTAATGGTAATATCTACTGTAGGAGTACCTTTCTGTCTCCTAATGGTAATATCTACTGTAGGAATACCTTTCTAACTGTCTCCTAATGGTAATATCTACTGTAGGAGTACCTTTCTGTCTCCTAATGGTAATATCTACTGTAGGAGTACCTTTGACTGACTCCTAATGGTAATATCTACTGTAGGAGTACCTTTCTGTCTCCTAATGGTAATATCTACTGTAGGAGTACCTTTCTGTCTCCTAATGGTAATATCTACTGTAGGAATACCTTTCTGTCTCCTAATGGTAATATCTACTGTAGGAATACCTTTCTGTATCCTAATGGTAATATCTACTGTAGGAATACCTTTCTGACTGACTCCTAATGGTAATATCTACTGTAGGAATACCTTTCTGACTGTCTCCTAATGGTAATATCTACTGTAGGAGTACCTTTCTATCTCCTAATGGTAATATCTACTGTAGGAATACCTTTCTGTCTCCTAATGGTAATATCTACTGTAGGAATACCTTTCTGACTCCTAATGGTAATATCTACTGTAGGAATACCTTTCTGTCTCCTAACGGTAATATCTACTGTAGGAGTACCTTTCTGTCTCCTAATGGTAATATCTACTGTAGGAATACCTTTCTGTCTCCTAATGGTAATATCTACTGTAGGAGTACCTTTCTGTCTCCTAATGGTAATATCTACTGTAGGAATACCTTTCTGACTGACTCCTAAATATCTACTGTAGGAGTACCTTTCTGACTGACTCCTAATGGTAATATCTACTGTAGGAGTACCTTTCTGTCTCCTAATGGTAATATCTCCTGTAGGAATACCTTTCTGACTCCTAATGGTAATATCTACTGTATTAATACCTTTCTGACTGACTCCTAATGGTAATATCTACTGTAGGAATACCTTTCTGACTGACTCCTAATGGTAATATCTACTGTAGGAATACCTTTCTGTCTCCTAATGGTAATATCTACTGTAGGAGTACCTTTCTGACTGACTCCTAATGGTAATATCTACTGTAGGAATACCTTTCTGTCTCCTAATGGTAATATCTACTGTAGGAATACCTTTCTGACTGACTCCTAATGGTAATATCTACTGTAGGAATACCTTTCTGACTGACTCCTAATGGTAATATCTACTGTAGGAGTACCTTTCTGCCTCCTAATGGTAATATCTACTGTAGGAGTACCTTTCTGACTCCTAATGGTAATATCTACTGTAGGAGTACCTTTCTGTCTCCTAATGGTAATATCTACTGTAGGAGTACCTTTCTGTCTCCTAATGGTAATATCTACTGTAGGAATACCTTTCTGACTGACTCCTAATGGTAATATCTACTGTATTAATACCTTTCTGACTGACTCCTAATGGTAATATCTACTGTAGGAATACCTTTCTGACTGACTCCTAATGGTAATATCTACTGTAGGAATACCTTTCTGTCTCCTAACGGTAATATCTACTGTAGGAGTACCTTTCTGTCTCCTAATGGTAATATGTACTGTAGGAGTACCTTTGACTGACTCCTAATGGTAATATCTACTGTAGGAGTACCTTTCTGTCTCCTAATGGTAATATCTACTGTAGGAGTACCTTTCTGTCTCCTAATGGTAATATCTACTGTAGGAGTACCTTTCTGACTGACTCCTAATGGTAATATCTACTGTAGGAATACCTTTCTGTCTCCTAATGGTAATATCTACTGTAGGAATACCTTTCTGACTGACTCCTAATGGTAATATCTACTGTAGGAATACCTTTCTGACTGACTCCTAATGGTAATATCTACTGTAGGAGTACCTTTCTGCCTCCTAATGGTAATATCTACTGTAGGAGTACCTTTCTGACTCCTAATGGTAATATCTACTGTAGGAGTACCTTTCTGTCTCCTAATGGTAATATCTACTGTAGGAGTACCTTTCTGTCTCCTAATGGTAATATCTACTGTAGGAATACCTTTCAAACTGTCTCCTAATGGTAATATCTACTGTAGGAGTACCTTTCTGACTGACTCCTAATGGTAATATCTACTGTAGGAATACCTTTCTGTCTCCTAATGGTAATATCTACTGTAGGAGTACCTTTCTGTCTCCTAATGGTAATGTCTACTGTATTAATACCTTTCTGACTGACTCCTAATAGTAATATCTACTGTAGGAATACCTTTCTGACTAACTCCTAATGGTAATATCTACTGTATTAATACCTTTCTGACTGACTCCTAATGGTAATATCTACTGTAGGAATACCTTTCTGACTGACTCCTAATGGTAATATCTACTGTAGGAATACCTTTCTGTCTCCTAATGGTAATATCTACTGTAGGAATACCTTTCTGTCTCCTAACGGTAATATCTACTGTAGGAGTACCTTTCTGTCTCCTAATGGTAATATGTACTGTAGGAGTACCTTTGACTGACTCCTAATGGTAATATCTACTGTAGGAGTACCTTTCTGTCTCCTAATGGTAATATCTACTGTAGGAGTACCTTTCTGTCTCCTAATGGTAATATCTACTGTAGGAATACCTTTCTGTCTCCTAATGGTAATATCTACTGTAGGAATACCTTTCTGTATCCTAATGGTAATATCTACTGTAGGAGTACCTTTCTGTATCCTAATGATAATATCTACTGTAGGAATACCTTTCTGACTGACTCCTAATGGTAATATCTACTGTAGGAATACCTTTCTGACTGTCTCCTAATGGTAATATCTACTGTAGGAGTACCTTTCTATCTCCTAATGGTAATATCTACTGTAGGAATACCTTTATGTCTCCTAATGGTAATATCTACTGTATTAATACCTTTCTGTCTCCTAATGGTAATATCTACTGTAGGAGTACCTTTCTGACTGACTCCTAATGGTAATATCTACTGTATTAATACCTTTCTGTCTCCTAATGGTAATATCTACTGTCGGAGTACCTTTCTGACTGACTCCTAATGGTAATATCTACTGTATTAATACCTTTCTGTCTCCTAATGGTAATATCTACTGTAGGAGTACCTTTCTGTCTCCTAATGGTAATATCTACTGTAGGAATACCTTTCTGTCTCCTAATGGTAATATCTACTGTAGGAATACCTTTCTGTATCCTAATGGTAATATCTACTGTAGGAATACCTTTCTGTCTCCTAATGGTAATATCTACTGTAGGAGTACCTTTCTGTCTCCTAATGGTAATATCTACTGTAGGAGTACCTTTCTGACTGACTATAAATGGTAATATCTACTGTAGGAGTACCTTTCTGTCTCCTAATGGTAATATCTACTGTAGGAATACCTTTCTAACTGTCTCCTAATGGTAATATCTACTGTAGGAGTACCTTTCTGTCTCCTAAAGGTAATATCTACTGTAGGAGTACCTTTCTGTCTCCTAATGGTAATATCTACTGTAGGAATACCTTTCTAACTGTCTCCTAATGGTAATATCTACTGTAGGAGTACCTTTCTGTCTGTCTCCTAATAGTAATATCTACTGTAGGAATACCTTTCTGACTGACTCCTAATGGTAATATCTACTGTAGGAATACCTTTCTGTCTCCTAATGGTAATATCTACTGTAGGAGTACCTTTCTGTCTCCTAATGGTAATATCTACTGTAGGATTACCTTTCTGACTCACTCCTAATGGTAATATCTACTGTAGGAGTACCTTTCTGACTGACTCCTAATGGTAATATCTACTGTATTAATACCTTTCTGTCTCCTAATGGTAATATCTACTGTAGGAGTACCTTTCTGTCTCCTAATGGTAATATCTACTGTAGGAATACCTTTCTAACTGTCTCCTAATGGTAATATCTACTGTAGGAGTACCTTTCTGTCTCCTAATGGTAATATCTACTGTAGGAGTACCTTTGACTGACTCCTAATGGTAATATCTACTGTAGGAGTACCTTTCTGTCTCCTAATGGTAATATCTACTGTAGGAGTACCTTTCTGTCTCCTAATGGTAATATCTACTGTAGGAATACCTTTCTGTCTCCTAATGGTAATATCTACTGTAGGAATACCTTTCTGTATCCTAATGGTAATATCTACTGTAGGAATACCTTTCTGACTGACTCCTAATGGTAATATCTACTGTAGGAATACCTTTCTGACTGTCTCCTAATGGTAATATCTACTGTAGGAGTACCTTTCTATCTCCTAATGGTAATATCTACTGTAGGAATACCTTTCTGTCTCCTAATGGTAATATCTACTGTAGGAATACCTTTCTGACTCCTAATGGTAATATCTACTGTAGGAATACCTTTCTGTCTCCTAACGGTAATATCTACTGTAGGAGTACCTTTCTGTCTCCTAATGGTAATATCTACTGTAGGAATACCTTTCTGTCTCCTAATGGTAATATCTACTGTAGGAGTACCTTTCTGTCTCCTAATGGTAATATCTACTGTAGGAGTACCTTTCTGACTCCTAATGGTAATATCTACTGTAGGAGTACCTTTCTGTCTCCTAATGGTAATATCTACTGTAGGAATACCTTTCTGTCTGACTCCTAAATATCTACTGTAGGAGTACCTTTCTGACTGACTCCTAATGGTAATATCTACTGTAGGAGTACCTTTCTGTCTCCTAATGGTAATATCTCCTGTAGGAATACCTTTCTGACTCCTAATGGTAATATCTCCTGTAGGAATACCTTTCTGACTCCTAATGGTAATATCTACTGTATTAATACCTTTCTGACTGACTCCTAATGGTAATATCTACTGTAGGAATACCTTTCTGACTGACTCCTAATGGTAATATCTACTGTAGGAATACCTTTCTGTCTCCTAATGGTAATATCTACTGTAGGAGTACCTTTCTGACTGACTCCTAATGGTAATATCTACTGTAGGAATACCTTTCTGTCTCCTAATGGTAATATCTACTGTAGGAATACCTTTCTGACTGACTCCTAATGGTAATATCTACTGTAGGAATACCTTTCTGACTGACTCCTAATGGTAATATCTACTGTAGGAGTACCTTTCTGCCTCCTAATGGTAATATCTACTGTAGGAGTACCTTTCTGACTCCTAATGGTAATATCTACTGTAGGAGTACCTTTCTGTCTCCTAATGGTAATATCTACTGTAGGAGTACCTTTCTGTCTCCTAATGGTAATATCTACTGTAGGAATACCTTTCTGTCTCCTAATGGTAATATCTACTGTAGGAGTACCTTTCTGACTGACTCCTAATGGTAATATCTACTGTAGGAATACCTTTCTGTCTCCTAATGGTAATATCTACTGTAGGAATACCTTTCTGACTGACTCCTAATGGTAATATCTACTGTAGGAATACCTTTCTGACTGACTCCTAATGGTAATATCTACTGTAGGAGTACCTTTCTGCCTCCTAATGGTAATATCTACTGTAGGAGTACCTTTCTGACTCCTAATGGTAATATCTACTGTAGGAGTACCTTTCTGTCTCCTAATGGTAATATCTACTGTAGGAGTACCTTTCTGTCTCCTAATGGTAATATCTACTGTAGGAATACCTTTCAAACTGTCTCCTAATGGTAATATCTACTGTAGGAGTACCTTTCTGACTGACTCCTAATGGTAATATCTACTGTAGGAATACCTTTCTGTCTCCTAATGGTAATATCTACTGTAGGAGTACCTTTCTGTCTCCTAATGGTAATGTCTACTGTATTAATACCTTTCTGACTGACTCCTAATAGTAATATCTACTGTAGGAATACCTTTCTGACTAACTCCTAATGGTAATATCTACTGTATTAATACCTTTCTGACTGACTCCTAATGGTAATATCTACTGTAGGAATACCTTTCTGACTGACTCCTAATGGTAATATCTACTGTAGGAATACCTTTCTGTCTCCTAATGGTAATATCTACTGTAGGAATACCTTTCTGTCTCCTAACGGTAATATCTACTGTAGGAGTACCTTTCTGTCTCCTAATGGTAATATGTACTGTAGGAGTACCTTTGACTGACTCCTAATGGTAATATCTACTGTAGGAGTACCTTTCTGTCTCCTAATGGTAATATCTACTGTAGGAGTACCTTTCTGTCTCCTAATGGTAATATCTACTGTAGGAATACCTTTCTGTCTCCTAATGGTAATATCTACTGTAGGAATACCTTTCTGTATCCTAATGGTAATATCTACTGTAGGAGTACCTTTCTGTATCCTAATGATAATATCTACTGTAGGAATACCTTTCTGACTGACTCCTAATGGTAATATCTACTGTAGGAATACCTTTCTGACTGTCTCCTAATGGTAATATCTACTGTAGGAGTACCTTTCTATCTCCTAATGGTAATATCTACTGTAGGAATACCTTTCTGTCTCCTAATGGTAATATCTACTGTAGGAGTACCTTTCTGTCTCCTAATGGTAATATCTACTGTAGGAATACCTTTCTGTCTCCTAATGGTAATATCTACTGTAGGAATACCTTTCTGTCTCCTAATGGTAATATCTACTGTAGGAGTACCTTTCTGTCTCCTAATGGTAATATCTACTGTAGGAGTACCTTTCTGTCTCCTAATGGTAATATCTACTGTAGGAGTACCTTTCTGTCTCCTAATGGTAATATCTACTGTAGGAATACCTTTCTGTCTCCTAATGGTAATATCTACTGTAGGAATACCTTTCTGACTGACTCCTAAATATCTACTGTAGGAGTACCTTTCTGACTGACTCCTAATGGTAATATCTACTGTAGGAATACCTTTCTGTCTCCTAATGGTAATATCTACTGTAGGAGTACCTTTCTGACTGACTCCTAATGGTAATATCTACTGTAGGAATACCTTTCTGTCTCCTAATGGTAATATCTACTGTAGGAATACCTTTCTGACTGACTCCTAATGGTAATATCTACTGTAGGAATACCTTTCTGACTGACTCCTAATGGTAATATCTACTGTAGGAGTACCTTTCTGCCTCCTAATGGTACTATCTACTGTAGGAGTACCTTTCTGACTCCTAATGGTAATATCTACTGTAGGAGTACCTTTCTGTCTCCTAATGGTAATATCTACTGTAGGAGTACCTTTCTGTCTCCTAATGGTAATATCTACTGTAGGAATACCTTTCTGTCTCCTAATGGTAATATCTACTGTAGGAGTACCTTTCTGACTGACTCCTAATGGTAATATCTACTGTAGGAATACCTTTCTGTCTCCTAATGGTAATATCTACTGTAGGAATACCTTTCTGACTGACTCCTAATGGTAATATCTACTGTAGGAATACCTTTCTGACTGACTCCTAATGGTAATATCTACTGTAGGAGTACCTTTCTGCCTCCTAATGGTAATATCTACTGTAGGAGTACCTTTCTGACTCCTAATGGTAATATCTACTGTAGGAGTACCTTTCTGTCTCCTAATGGTAATATCTACTGTAGGAGTACCTTTCTGTCTCCTAATGGTAATATCTACTGTAGGAATACCTTTCAAACTGTCTCCTAATGGTAATATCTACTGTAGGAGTACCTTTCTGACTGACTCCAAATGGTATTATCTACTGTAGGAATACCTTTCTGTCTCCTAATGGTAATATCTACTGTAGGAGTACCTTTCTGTCTCCTAATGGTAATGTCTACTGTATTAATACCTTTCTGACTGACTCCTAATAGTAATATCTACTGTAGGAATACCTTTCTGACTAACTCCTAATGGTAATATCTACTGTATTAATACCTTTCTGACTGACTCCTAATGGTAATATCTACTGTAGGAATACCTTTCTGACTGACTCCTAATGGTAATATCTACTGTAGGAATACCTTTCTGTCTCCTAATGGTAATATCTACTGTAGGAATACCTTTCTGTCTCCTAATGGTAATATGTACTGTAGGAATACCTTTCTGTCTCCTAATGGTAATATGTACTGTAGGAATACCTTTCTGTCTCCTAATGGTAATATCTACTGTAGGAGTACCTTTCTGTCTCCTAATGGTAATGTCTACTGTATTAATACCTTTCTGACTGACTCCTAATAGTAATATCTACTGTAGGAATACCTTTCTGACTAACTCCTAATGGTAATATCTACTGTATTAATACCTTTCTGACTGACTCCTAATGGTAATATCTACTGTAGGAATACCTTTCTGACTGACTCCTAATGGTAATATCTACTGTAGGAATACCTTTCTGTCTCCTAATGGTAATATCTACTGTAGGAATACCTTTCTGTCTCCTAATGGTAATATGTACTGTAGGAATACCTTTCTGTCTCCTAATGGTAATATTTACTGTAGGAATACCTTTCTGTCTCCTAATGGTAATATCCTCTGTAGGAGTACCTTTCTGACTCCTAATGGTAATATCTACTGTAGGATTACCTTTCTGACTCCTAATGGTAATATCTACTGTAGGAGTACCTTTCTGTCTACTAATGGTAATATCTACTGTAGGAATACCTTTCTGTCTGACTCCTAATGGTAATATCTACTGTAGGAGTACCTTTCTGACTGACTCCTAATGGTAATATCTACTGTAGGAGTACCTTTCTGTCTCCTAATGGTAATATCTACTGTAGGAATACCTTTCTGACTCCTAATGGTAATATCTACTGTAGGAATAACTTTCTGTCTCCTAATGGTAATATCTACTGTAGGAGTATCTTTCTGACTGACTCCTAATGGTAATATCTACTGTAGGAATACCTTTCTGTCTCCTAATGGTAATATCTACTGTAGGAGTACCTTTCTGCCTCCTAATGGTAATATCTACTGTAGGAGTACCTTTCTGACTCCTAATGGTAATATCTACTGTAGGAGTACCTTTCTGTCTCCTAATGGTAATATCTACTGTAGGAGTACCTTTCTGTCTCCTAATGGTAATATCTACTGTAGGAATACCTTTCTGTCTCCTAATGGTAATATCTACTGTAGGAGTACCTTTCTGACTGACTCCTAATGGTAATATCTACTGTAGGAATACCTTTCTGTCTCCTAATGGTAATATCTACTGTAGGAATACCTTTCTGACTGACTCCTAATGGTAATATCTACTGTAGGAATACCTTTCTGACTGACTCCTAATGGTAATATCTACAGTAGGAGTACCTTTCTGCCTCCTAATGGTAATATCTACTGTAGGAGTACCTTTCTGACTCCTAATGGTAATATCTACTGTAGGAGTACCTTTCTGTCTCCTAATGGTAATATCTACTGTAGGAGTACCTTTCTGTCTCCTAATGGTAATATCTACTGTAGGAATACCTTTCAAACTGTCTCCTAATGGTAATATCTACTGTAGGAGTACCTTTCTGACTGACTCCTAATGGTATTATCTACTGTAGGAATACCTTTCTGTCTCCTAATGGTAATATCTACTGTAGGAGTACCTTTCTGTCTCCTAATGGTAATGTCTACTGTATTAATACCTTTCTGACTGACTCCTAATAGTAATATCTACTGTAGGAGTACCTTTCTGTCTCCTAATGGTAATATCTACTGTAGGAGTACCTTTCTGTCTCCTAATGGTAATATCTACTGTAGGAATACCTTTCTGTCTCCTAATGGTAATATCTACTGTAGGAATACCTTTCTGTATCCTAATGGTAATATCTACTGTAGGAATACCTTTCTGACTGACTCCTAATGGTAATATCTACTGTAGGAATACCTTTCTGACTGTCTCCTAATGGTAATATCTACTGTAGGAGTACCTTTCTATCTCCTAATGGTAATATCTACTGTAGGAATACCTTTCTGTCTCCTAATGGTAATATCTACTGTAGGAATACCTTTCTGACTCCTAATGGTAATATCTACTGTAGGAATACCTTTCTGTCTCCTAACGGTAATATCTACTGTAGGAGTACCTTTCTGTCTCCTAATGGTAATATCTACTGTAGGAATACCTTTCTGTCTCCTAATGGTAATATCTACTGTAGGAGTACCTTTCTGTCTCCTAATGGTAATATCTACTGTAGGAGTACCTTTCTGTCTCCTAACGGTAATATCTACTGTAGGAGTACCTTTCTGTCTCCTGATGGTAATATCTACTGTAGGAATACCTTTCTGTCTCCTAATGGTAATATCTACTGTAGGAGTACCTTTCTGTATCCTAATGGTAATATCTACTGTAGGAGTACCTTTCTGTCTCCTAATGGTAATATCTACTGTAGGAATACCTTTCTGTCTCCTAATGGTAATATCTACTGTAGGAATACCTTTCTGACTGACTCCTAATGGTAATATCTACTGTAGGAATACCTTTCTGTCTCCTAATGGTAATATCTACTGTAGGAGTACCTTTCTGTCTCCTAATGGTAATATCTACTGTAGGAATTCCTTTCTGTCTCCTAATGGTAATATCTACTGTAGGAATACCTTTCTGACTGACTCCTAAATATCTACTGTAGGAGTACCTTTCTGACTGACTCCTAATGGTAATATCTACTGTAGGAGTACCTTTCTGTCTCCTAATGGTAATATCTCCTGTAGGAATACCTTTCTGACTCCTAATGGTAATATCTACTGTATTAATACCTTTCTGACTGACTCCTAATGGTAATATCTACTGTAGGAATACCTTTCTGACTGACTCCTAATGGTAATATCTACTGTAGGAATACCTTTCTGTCTCCTAATGGTAATATCTACTGTAGGAGTACCTTTCTGACTGACTCCTAATGGTAATATCTACTGTAGGAATACCTTTCTGTCTCCTAATGGTAATATCTACTGTAGGAATACCTTTCTGACTGACTCCTAATGGTAATATCTACTGTAGGAATACCTTTCTGACTGACTCCTAATGGTAATATCTACTGTAGGAGTACCTTTCTGCCTACTAATGGTAATATCTACTGTAGGAGTACCTTTCTGACTCCTAATGGTAATATCTACTGTAGGAGTACCTTTCTGTCTCCTAATGGTAATATCTACTGTAGGAGTACCTTTCTGTCTCCTAATGGTAATATCTACTGTAGGAATACCTTTCTGTCTCCTAATGGTAATATCTACTGTAGGAGTACCTTTCTGACTGACTCCTAATGGTAATATCTACTGTAGGAATACCTTTCTGTCTCCTAATGGTAATATCTACTGTAGGAATACCTTTCTGACTGACTCCTAATGGTAATATCTACTGTAGGAATACCTTTCTGACTGACTCCTAATGGTAATATCTACTGTAGGAGTACCTTTCTGCCTCCTAATGGTAATATCTACTGTAGGAGTACCTTTCTGACTCCTAATGGTAATATCTACTGTAGGAGTACCTTTCTGTCTCCTAATGGTAATATCTACTGTAGGAGTACCTTTCTGTCTCCTAATGGTAATATCTACTGTAGGAATACCTTTCAAACTGTCTCCTAATGGTAATATCTACTGTAGGAGTACCTTTCTGACTGACTCCTAATGGTAATATCTACTGTAGGAATACCTTTCTGTCTCCTAATGGTAATATCTACTGTAGGAGTACCTTTCTGTCTCCTAATGGTAATGTCTACTGTATTAATACCTTTCTGACTGACTCCTAATAGTAATATCTACTGTAGGAATACCTTTCTGACTAACTCCTAATGGTAATATCTACTGTATTAATACCTTTCTGACTGACTCCTAATGGTAATATCTACTGTAGGAATACCTTTCTGACTGACTCCTAATGGTAATATCTACTGTAGGAATACCTTTCTGTCTCCTAATGGTAATATCTACTGTAGGAATACCTTTCTGTCTCCTAACGGTAATATCTACTGTAGGAGTACCTTTCTGTCTCCTAATGGTAATATGTACTGTAGGAGTACCTTTGACTGACTCCTAATGGTAATATCTACTGTAGGAGTACCTTTCTGTCTCCTAATGGTAATATCTACTGTAGGAGTACCTTTCTGTCTCCTAATGGTAATATCTACTGTAGGAATACCTTTCTGTCTCCTAATGGTAATATCTACTGTAGGAATACCTTTCTGTATCCTAATGGTAATATCTACTGTAGGAGTACCTTTCTGTATCCTAATGATAATATCTACTGTAGGAATACCTTTCTGACTGACTCCTAATGGTAATATCTACTGTAGGAATACCTTTCTGACTGTCTCCTAATGGTAATATCTACTGTAGGAGTACCTTTCTATCTCCTAATGGTAATATCTACTGTAGGAATACCTTTATGTCTCCTAATGGTAATATCTACTGTATTAATACCTTTCTGTCTCCTAATGGTAATATCTACTGTAGGAGTACCTTTCTGACTGACTCCTAATGGTAATATCTACTGTATTAATACCTTTCTGTCTCCTAATGGTAATATCTACTGTCGGAGTACCTTTCTGACTGACTCCTAATGGTAATATCTACTGTATTAATACCTTTCTGTCTCCTAATGGTAATATCTACTGTAGGAGTACCTTTCTGTCTCCTAATGGTAATATCTACTGTAGGAATACCTTTCTGTCTCCTAATGGTAATATCTACTGTAGGAATACCTTTCTGTATCCTAATGGTAATATCTACTGTAGGAATACCTTTCTGTCTCCTAATGGTAATATCTACTGTAGGAGTACCTTTCTGTCTCCTAATGGTAATATCTACTGTAGGAGTACCTTTCTGACTGACTATAAATGGTAATATCTACTGTAGGAGTACCTTTCTGTCTCCTAATGGTAATATCTACTGTAGGAATACCTTTCTAACTGTCTCCTAATGGTAATATCTACTGTAGGAGTACCTTTCTGTCTCCTAAAGGTAATATCTACTGTAGGAGTACCTTTCTGTCTCCTAATGGTAATATCTACTGTAGGAATACCTTTCTAACTGTCTCCTAATGGTAATATCTACTGTAGGAGTACCTTTCTGTCTGTCTCCTAATAGTAATATCTACTGTAGGAATACCTTTCTGACTGACTCCTAATGGTAATATCTACTGTAGGAATACCTTTCTGTCTCCTAATGGTAATATCTACTGTAGGAGTACCTTTCTGTCTCCTAATGGTAATATCTACTGTAGGATTACCTTTCTGACTCACTCCTAATGGTAATATCTACTGTAGGAGTACCTTTCTGACTGACTCCTAATGGTAATATCTACTGTATTAATACCTTTCTGTCTCCTAATGGTAATATCTACTGTAGGAGTACCTTTCTGTCTCCTAATGGTAATATCTACTGTAGGAATACCTTTCTAACTGTCTCCTAATGGTAATATCTACTGTAGGAGTACCTTTCTGTCTCCTAATGGTAATATCTACTGTAGGAGTACCTTTGACTGACTCCTAATGGTAATATCTACTGTAGGAGTACCTTTCTGTCTCCTAATGGTAATATCTACTGTAGGAGTACCTTTCTGTCTCCTAATGGTAATATCTACTGTAGGAATACCTTTCTGTCTCCTAATGGTAATATCTACTGTAGGAATACCTTTCTGTATCCTAATGGTAATATCTACTGTAGGAATACCTTTCTGACTGACTCCTAATGGTAATATCTACTGTAGGAATACCTTTCTGACTGTCTCCTAATGGTAATATCTACTGTAGGAGTACCTTTCTATCTCCTAATGGTAATATCTACTGTAGGAATACCTTTCTGTCTCCTAATGGTAATATCTACTGTAGGAATACCTTTCTGACTCCTAATGGTAATATCTACTGTAGGAATTCCTTTCTGTCTCCTAACGGTAATATCTACTGTAGGAGTACCTTTCTGTCTCCTAATGGTAATATCTACTGTAGGAATACCTTTCTGTCTCCTAATGGTAATATCTACTGTAGGAATACCTTTCTGACTCCTAATGGTAATATCTACTGTAGGAATTCCTTTCTGTCTCCTAACGGTAATATCTACTGTAGGAGTACCTTTCTGTCTCCTAATGGTAATATCTACTGTAGGAGTACCTTTCTGTCTCCTAATGGTAATATCTACTGTAGGAGTACCTTTCTGTCTCCTAATGGTAATATCTACTGTAGGAATACCTTTCTGTCTCCTAATGGTAATATCTACTGTAGGAATTCCTTTCTGTCTCCTAATGGTAATATCTACTGTAGGAATACCTTTCTGACTGACTCCTAAATATCTACTGTAGGAGTACCTTTCTGACTCCTAATGGTAATATCTACTGTATTAATACCTTTCTGACTGACTCCTAATGGTAATATCTACTGTAGGAATACCTTTCTGACTGACTCCTAATGGTAATATCTACTGTAGGAATACCTTTCTGTCTCCTAATGGTAATATCTACTGTAGGAGTACCTTTCTGACTGACTCCTAATGGTAATATCTACTGTAGGAATACCTTTCTGTCTCCTAATGGTAATATCTACTGTAGGAATACCTTTCTGACTGACTCCTAATGGTAATATCTACTGTAGGAATACCTTTCTGACTGACTCCTAATGGTAATATCTACTGTAGGAGTACCTTTCTGCCTCCTAATGGTAATATCTACTGTAGGAGTACCTTTCTGACTCCTAATGGTAATATCTACTGTAGGAGTACCTTTCTGTCTCCTAATGGTAATATCTACTGTAGGAGTACCTTTCTGTCTCCTAATGGTAATATCTACTGTAGGAATACCTTTCTGTCTCCTAATGGTAATATCTACTGTAGGAGTACCTTTCTGACTGACTCCTAATGGTAATATCTACTGTAGGAATACCTTTCTGTCTCCTAATGGTAATATCTACTGTAGGAATACCTTTCTGACTGACTCCTAATGGTAATATCTACTGTAGGAATACCTTTCTGACTGACTCCTAATGGTAATATCTACTGTAGGAGTACCTTTCTGCCTCCTAATGGTAATATCTACTGTAGGAGTACCTTTCTGACTCCTAATGGTAATATCTACTGTAGGAGTACCTTTCTGTCTCCTAATGGTAATATCTACTGTAGGAGTACCTTTCTGTCTCCTAATGGTAATATCTACTGTAGGAATACCTTTCAAACTGTCTCCTAATGGTAATATCTACTGTAGGAGTACCTTTCTGACTGACTCCTAATGGTAATATCTACTGTAGGAATACCTTTCTGTCTCCTAATGGTAATATCTACTGTAGGAGTACCTTTCTGTCTCCTAATGGTAATGTCTACTGTATTAATACCTTTCTGACTGACTCCTAATAGTAATATCTACTGTAGGAATACCTTTCTGACTAACTCCTAATGGTAATATCTACTGTATTAATACCTTTCTGACTGACTCCTAATGGTAATATCTACTGTAGGAATACCTTTCTGACTGACTCCTAATGGTAATATCTACTGTAGGAATACCTTTCTGTCTCCTAATGGTAATATCTACTGTAGGAATACCTTTCTGTCTCCTAACGGTAATATCTACTGTAGGAGTACCTTTCTGTCTCCTAATGGTAATATGTACTGTAGGAGTACCTTTGACTGACTCCTAATGGTAATATCTACTGTAGGAGTACCTTTCTGTCTCCTAATGGTAATATCTACTGTAGGAGTACCTTTCTGTCTCCTAATGGTAATATCTACTGTAGGAATACCTTTCTGTCTCCTAATGGTAATATCTACTGTAGGAATACCTTTCTGTATCCTAATGGTAATATCTACTGTAGGAGTACCTTTCTGTATCCTAATGATAATATCTACTGTAGGAATACCTTTCTGACTGACTCCTAATGGTAATATCTACTGTAGGAATACCTTTCTGACTGTCTCCTAATGGTAATATCTACTGTAGGAGTACCTTTCTATCTCCTAATGGTAATATCTACTGTAGGAATACCTTTCTGTCTCCTAATGGTAATATCTACTGTAGGAATACCTTTCTGACTCCTAATGGTAATATCTACTGTAGGAATACCTTTCTGTCTCCTAACGGTAATATCTACTGTAGGAGTACCTTTCTGTCTCCTAATGGTAATATCTACTGTAGGAATACCTTTCTGTCTCCTAATGGTAATATCTACTGTAGGAGTACCTTTCTGTCTCCTAATGGTAATATCTACTGTAGGAATACCTTTCTGACTCCTAATGGTAATATCTACTGTAGGAGTACCTTTCTGTCTCCTAATGGTAATATCTACTGTAGGAATTCCTTTCTGTCTCCTAATGGTAATATCTACTGTAGGAATACCTTTCTGACTGACTCCTAAATATCTACTGTAGGAGTACCTTTCTGACTGACTCCTAATGGTAATATCTACTGTAGGAATACCTTTCTGTCTCCTAATGGTAATATCTACTGTAGGAGTACCTTTCTGACTGACTCCTAATGGTAATATCTACTGTAGGAATACCTTTCTGTCTCCTAATGGTAATATCTACTGTAGGAATACCTTTCTGACTGACTCCTAATGGTAATATCTACTGTAGGAATACCTTTCTGACTGACTCCTAATGGTAATATCTACTGTAGGAGTACCTTTCTGCCTCCTAATGGTACTATCTACTGTAGGAGTACCTTTCTGACTCCTAATGGTAATATCTACTGTAGGAGTACCTTTCTGTCTCCTAATGGTAATATCTACTGTAGGAGTACCTTTCTGTCTCCTAATGGTAATATCTACTGTAGGAATACCTTTCTGTCTCCTAATGGTAATATCTACTGTAGGAGTACCTTTCTGACTGACTCCTAATGGTAATATCTACTGTAGGAATACCTTTCTGTCTCCTAATGGTAATATCTACTGTAGGAATACCTTTCTGACTGACTCCTAATGGTAATATCTACTGTAGGAATACCTTTCTGACTGACTCCTAATGGTAATATCTACTGTAGGAGTACCTTTCTGCCTCCTAATGGTAATATCTACTGTAGGAGTACCTTTCTGACTCCTAATGGTAATATCTACTGTAGGAGTACCTTTCTGTCTCCTAATGGTAATATCTACTGTAGGAGTACCTTTCTGTCTCCTAATGGTAATATCTACTGTAGGAATACCTTTCAAACTGTCTCCTAATGGTAATATCTACTGTAGGAGTACCTTTCTGACTGACTCCAAATGGTATTATCTACTGTAGGAATACCTTTCTGTCTCCTAATGGTAATATCTACTGTAGGAGTACCTTTCTGTCTCCTAATGGTAATGTCTACTGTATTAATACCTTTCTGACTGACTCCTAATAGTAATATCTACTGTAGGAATACCTTTCTAACTAACTCCTAATGGTAATATCTACTGTATTAATACCTTTCTGACTGACTCCTAATGGTAATATCTACTGTAGGAATACCTTTCTGACTGACTCCTAATGGTAATATCTACTGTAGGAATACCTTTCTGTCTCCTAATGGTAATATCTACTGTAGGAATACCTTTCTGTCTCCTAATGGTAATATGTACTGTAGGAATACCTTTCTGTCTCCTAATGGTAATATGTACTGTAGGAATACCTTTCTGTCTCCTAATGGTAATATCTACTGTAGGAGTACCTTTCTGTCTCCTAATGGTAATGTCTACTGTATTAATACCTTTCTGACTGACTCCTAATAGTAATATCTACTGTAGGAATACCTTTCTGACTAACTCCTAATGGTAATATCTACTGTATTAATACCTTTCTGACTGACTCCTAATGGTAATATCTACTGTAGGAATACCTTTCTGACTGACTCCTAATGGTAATATCTACTGTAGGAATACCTTTCTGTCTCCTAATGGTAATATCTACTGTAGGAATACCTTTCTGTCTCCTAATGGTAATATGTACTGTAGGAATACCTTTCTGTCTCCTAATGGTAATATTTACTGTAGGAATACCTTTCTGTCTCCTAATGGTAATATCCTCTGTAGGAGTACCTTTCTGACTCCTAATGGTAATATCTACTGTAGGATTACCTTTCTGACTCCTAATGGTAATATCTACTGTAGGAGTACCTTTCTGTCTACTAATGGTAATATCTACTGTAGGAATACCTTTCTGTCTGACTCCTAATGGTAATATCTACTGTAGGAGTACCTTTCTGACTGACTCCTAATGGTAATATCTACTGTAGGAGTACCTTTCTGTCTCCTAATGGTAATATCTACTGTAGGAATACCTTTCTGACTCCTAATGGTAATATCTACTGTAGGAATAACTTTCTGTCTCCTAATGGTAATATCTACTGTAGGAGTATCTTTCTGACTGACTCCTAATGGTAATATCTACTGTAGGAATACCTTTCTGTCTCCTAATGGTAATATCTACTGTAGGAGTACCTTTCTGCCTCCTAATGGTAATATCTACTGTAGGAGTACCTTTCTGACTCCTAATGGTAATATCTACTGTAGGAGTACCTTTCTGTCTCCTAATGGTAATATCTACTGTAGGAGTACCTTTCTGTCTCCTAATGGTAATATCTACTGTAGGAATACCTTTCTGTCTCCTAATGGTAATATCTACTGTAGGAGTACCTTTCTGACTGACTCCTAATGGTAATATCTACTGTAGGAATACCTTTCTGTCTCCTAATGGTAATATCTACTGTAGGAATACCTTTCTGACTGACTCCTAATGGTAATATCTACTGTAGGAATACCTTTCTGACTGACTCCTAATGGTAATATCTACAGTAGGAGTACCTTTCTGCCTCCTAATGGTAATATCTACTGTAGGAGTACCTTTCTGACTCCTAATGGTAATATCTACTGTAGGAGTACCTTTCTGTCTCCTAATGGTAATATCTACTGTAGGAGTACCTTTCTGTCTCCTAATGGTAATATCTACTGTAGGAATACCTTTCAAACTGTCTCCTAATGGTAATATCTACTGTAGGAGTACCTTTCTGACTGACTCCTAATGGTATTATCTACTGTAGGAATACCTTTCTGTCTCCTAATGGTAATATCTACTGTAGGAGTACCTTTCTGTCTCCTAATGGTAATGTCTACTGTATTAATACCTTTCTGACTGACTCCTAATAGTAATATCTACTGTAGGAATACCTTTCTGACTAACTCCTAATGGTAATATCTACTGTATTAATACCTTTCTGACTGACTCCTAATGGTAATATCTACTGTAGGAATACCTTTCTGACTGACTCCTAATGGTAATATCTACTGTAGGAATACCTTTCTGTCTCCTAATGGTAATATCTACTGTAGGAATACCTTTCTGTCTCCTAATGGTAATATGTACTGTAGGAATACCTTTCTGTCTCCTAATGGTAATATGTACTGTAGGAATACCTTTCTGTCTCCTAATGGTAATATCTACTGTAGGAGTACCTTTCTGTCTCCTAATGGTAATGTCTACTGTATTAATACCTTTCTGACTGACTCCTAATAGTAATATCTACTGTAGGAATACCTTTCTGACTAACTCCTAATGGTAATATCTACTGTATTAATACCTTTCTGACTGACTCCTAATGGTAATATCTACTGTAGGAATACCTTTCTGACTGACTCCTAATGGTAATATCTACTGTAGGAATACCTTTCTGTCTCCTAATGGTAATATCTACTGTAGGAATACCTTTCTGTCTCCTAATGGTAATATGTACTGTAGGAATACCTTTCTGTCTCCTAATGGTAATATTTACTGTAGGAATACCTTTCTGTCTCCTAATGGTAATATCCTCTGTAGGAGTACCTTTCTGACTCCTAATGGTAATATCTACTGTAGGATTACCTTTCTGACTCCTAATGGTAATATCTACTGTAGGAGTACCTTTCTGTCTACTAATGGTAATATCTACTGTAGGAATACCTTTCTGTCTGACTCCTAATGGTAATATCTACTGTAGGAGTACCTTTCTGACTGACTCCTAATGGTAATATCTACTGTAGGAGTACCTTTCTGTCTCCTAATGGTAATATCTACTGTAGGAATACCTTTCTGACTCCTAATGGTAATATCTACTGTAGGAATAACTTTCTGTCTCCTAATGGTAATATCTACTGTAGGAGTACCTTTCTGACTGACTCCTAATGGTAATATCTACTGTAGGAATACCTTTCTGTCTCCTAATGGTAATATCTACTGTAGGAGTACCTTTCTGCCTCCTAATGGTAATATCTACTGTAGGAGTACCTTTCTGACTCCTAATGGTAATATCTACTGTAGGAGTATCTTTCTGTCTCCTAATGGTAATATCTACTGTAGGAGTACCTTTCTGTCTCCTAATGGTAATATCTACTGTAGGAATACCTTTCTGTCTCCTAATGGTAATATCTACTGTAGGAGTACCTTTCTGACTGACTCCTAATGGTAATATCTACTGTAGGAATACCTTTCTGTCTCCTAATGGTAATATCTACTGTAGGAATACCTTTCTGACTGACTCCTAATGGTAATATCTACTGTAGGAATACCTTTCTGACTGACTCCTAATGGTAATATCTACTGTAGGAATACCTTTCTGTCTCCTAATGGTAATATCTACTGTAGGAATACCTTTCTGTCTCCTAATGGTAATATGTACTGTAGGAATACCTTTCTGTCTCCTAATGGTAATATGTACTGTAGGAATACCTTTCTGTCTCCTAATGGTAATATCTACTGTAGGAGTACCTTTCTGTCTCCTAATGGTAATGTCTACTGTATTAATACCTTTCTGACTGACTCCTAATAGTAATATCTACTGTAGGAATACCTTTCTGACTAACTCCTAATGGTAATATCTACTGTATTAATACCTTTCTGACTGACTCCTAATGGTAATATCTACTGTAGGAATACCTTTCTGACTGACTCCTAATGGTAATATCTACTGTAGGAATACCTTTCTGTCTCCTAATGGTAATATCTACTGTAGGAATACCTTTCTGTCTCCTAATGGTAATATGTACTGTAGGAATACCTTTCTGTCTCCTAATGGTAATATTTACTGTAGGAATACCTTTCTGTCTCCTAATGGTAATATCCTCTGTAGGAGTACCTTTCTGACTCCTAATGGTAATATCTACTGTAGGATTACCTTTCTGACTCCTAATGGTAATATCTACTGTAGGAGTACCTTTCTGTCTACTAATGGTAATATCTACTGTAGGAATACCTTTCTGTCTGACTCCTAATGGTAATATCTACTGTAGGAGTACCTTTCTGACTGACTCCTAATGGTAATATCTACTGTAGGAGTACCTTTCTGTCTCCTAATGGTAATATCTACTGTAGGAATACCTTTCTGACTCCTAATGGTAATATCTACTGTAGGAATAACTTTCTGTCTCCTAATGGTAATATCTACTGTAGGAGTATCTTTCTGACTGACTCCTAATGGTAATATCTACTGTAGGAATACCTTTCTGTCTCCTAATGGTAATATCTACTGTAGGAGTACCTTTCTGCCTCCTAATGGTAATATCTACTGTAGGAGTACCTTTCTGACTCCTAATGGTAATATCTACTGTAGGAGTACCTTTCTGTCTCCTAATGGTAATATCTACTGTAGGAGTACCTTTCTGTCTCCTAATGGTAATATCTACTGTAGGAATACCTTTCTGTCTCCTAATGGTAATATCTACTGTAGGAGTACCTTTCTGACTGACTCCTAATGGTAATATCTACTGTAGGAATACCTTTCTGTCTCCTAATGGTAATATCTACTGTAGGAATACCTTTCTGACTGACTCCTAATGGTAATATCTACTGTAGGAATACCTTTCTGACTGACTCCTAATGGTAATATCTACAGTAGGAGTACCTTTCTGCCTCCTAATGGTAATATCTACTGTAGGAGTACCTTTCTGACTCCTAATGGTAATATCTACTGTAGGAGTACCTTTCTGTCTCCTAATGGTAATATCTACTGTAGGAGTACCTTTCTGTCTCCTAATGGTAATATCTACTGTAGGAATACCTTTCAAACTGTCTCCTAATGGTAATATCTACTGTAGGAGTACCTTTCTGACTGACTCCTAATGGTATTATCTACTGTAGGAATACCTTTCTGTCTCCTAATGGTAATATCTACTGTAGGAGTACCTTTCTGTCTCCTAATGGTAATGTCTACTGTATTAATACCTTTCTGACTGACTCCTAATAGTAATATCTACTGTAGGAATACCTTTCTGACTAACTCCTAATGGTAATATCTACTGTATTAATACCTTTCTGACTGACTCCTAATGGTAATATCTACTGTAGGAATACCTTTCTGACTGACTCCTAATGGTAATATCTACTGTAGGAATACCTTTCTGTCTCCTAATGGTAATATCTACTGTAGGAATACCTTTCTGTCTCCTAATGGTAATATGTACTGTAGGAATACCTTTCTGTCTCCTAATGGTAATATGTACTGTAGGAATACCTTTCTGTCTCCTAATGGTAATATCTACTGTAGGAGTACCTTTCTGTCTCCTAATGGTAATGTCTACTGTATTAATACCTTTCTGACTGACTCCTAATAGTAATATCTACTGTAGGAATACCTTTCTGACTAACTCCTAATGGTAATATCTACTGTATTAATACCTTTCTGACTGACTCCTAATGGTAATATCTACTGTAGGAATACCTTTCTGACTGACTCCTAATGGTAATATCTACTGTAGGAATACCTTTCTGTCTCCTAATGGTAATATCTACTGTAGGAATACCTTTCTGTCTCCTAATGGTAATATGTACTGTAGGAATACCTTTCTGTCTCCTAATGGTAATATTTACTGTAGGAATACCTTTCTGTCTCCTAATGGTAATATCCTCTGTAGGAGTACCTTTCTGACTCCTAATGGTAATATCTACTGTAGGATTACCTTTCTGACTCCTAATGGTAATATCTACTGTAGGAGTACCTTTCTGTCTACTAATGGTAATATCTACTGTAGGAATACCTTTCTGTCTGACTCCTAATGGTAATATCTACTGTAGGAGTACCTTTCTGACTGACTCCTAATGGTAATATCTACTGTAGGAGTACCTTTCTGTCTCCTAATGGTAATATCTACTGTAGGAATACCTTTCTGACTCCTAATGGTAATATCTACTGTAGGAATAACTTTCTGTCTCCTAATGGTAATATCTACTGTAGGAGTACCTTTCTGACTGACTCCTAATGGTAATATCTACTGTAGGAATACCTTTCTGTCTCCTAATGGTAATATCTACTGTAGGAGTACCTTTCTGCCTCCTAATGGTAATATCTACTGTAGGAGTACCTTTCTGACTCCTAATGGTAATATCTACTGTAGGAGTATCTTTCTGTCTCCTAATGGTAATATCTACTGTAGGAGTACCTTTCTGTCTCCTAATGGTAATATCTACTGTAGGAATACCTTTCTGTCTCCTAATGGTAATATCTACTGTAGGAGTACCTTTCTGACTGACTCCTAATGGTAATATCTACTGTAGGAATACCTTTCTGTCTCCTAATGGTAATATCTACTGTAGGAATACCTTTCTGACTGACTCCTAATGGTAATATCTACTGTAGGAATACCTTTCTGACTGACTCCTAATGGTAATATCTACAGTAGGAGTACCTTTCTGCCTCCTAATGGTAATATCTACTGTAGGAGTACCTTTCTGACTCCTAATGGTAATATCTACTGTAGGAGTACCTTTCTGTCTCCTAATGGTAATATCTACTGTAGGAGTACCTTTCTGTCTCCTAATGGTAATATCTACTGTAGGAATACCTTTCAAACTGTCTCCTAATGGTAATATCTACTGTAGGAGTACCTTTCTGACTGACTCCTAATGGTAATATCTACTGTAGGAATACCTTTCTGTCTCCTAATGGTAATATCTACTGTAGGAGTACCTTTCTGTCTCCTAATGGTAATGTCTACTGTATTAATACCTTTCTGACTGACTCCTAATAGTAATATCTACTGTAGGAATACCTTTCTGACTAACTCCTAATGGTAATATCTACTGTATAAATACCTTTCTGACTGACTCCTAATGGTAATATCTACTGTAGGAATACCTTTCTGTCTCCTAATGGTAATATCTACTGTAGGAGTACCTTTCTGACTCCTAATGGTAATATCTACTGTAGGAGTACCTTTCTGTCTCCTAATGGTAATATCTACTGTAGGAATACCTTTCTGTCTCCTAATGGTAATATCTACTGTAGGAGTACCTTTCTGTCTCCTAATGGTAATATCTACTGTATTAATACCTTTCTGACTGACTCCTAATGGTAATATCTACTGTAGGAATACCTTTCTGACTGACTCCTAATGGTAATATCTACTGTAGGAATACCTTTCTGTCTCCTAATGGTAATATCTACTGTAGGAATACCTTTCTGTCTCCTAATGGTAATATGTACTGTAGGAATACCTTTCTGTCTCCTAATGGTAATATTTACTGTAGGAATACCTTTCTGTCTCCTAATGGTAATATCCTCTGTAGGAGTACCTTTCTGACTCCTAATGGTAATATCTACTGTAGGATTACCTTTCTGACTCCTAATGGTAATATCTACTGTAGGAGTACCTTTCTGTCTACTAATGGTAATATCTACTGTAGGAATACCTTTCTGACTGACTCCTAATGGTAATATCTACTGTAGGAGTACCTTTCTGACTGACTCCTAATGGTAATATCTACTGTAGGAGTACCTTTCTGTCTCCTAATGGTAATATCTACTGTAGGAATACCTTTCTGACTCCTAATGGTAATATCTACTGTAGGAATAACTTTCTGTCTCCTAATGGTAATATCTACTGTAGGAGTACCTTTCTGACTGAATCCTAATGGTAATATCTACTGTAGGAATACCTTTCTGTCTCCTAATGGTAATATCTACTGTAGGAATACCTTTCTGACTGACTCCTAATGGTAATATCTACTGTAGGAATACCTTTCTGACTGATTCCTAATGGTAATATCTACTGTAGGAATACCTTTCTGACTGACTCCTAATGGTAATATCTACTGTAGGAGTACCTTTCTGACTGACTCCTAATGGTAATATCTACTGTAGGAGTACCTTTCTGTCTCCTAATGGTAATATCTACTGTAGGAGTACCTTTCTGTCTCCTAATGGTAATATCTACTGTAGGAATACCTTTCTAACTGTCTCCTAATGGTAATATCTACTGTAGGAGTACCTTTCTGTCTGTCTCCTAATAGTAATATCTACTGTAGGAATACCTTTCTGACTGACTCCTAATGGTAATATCTACTGTAGGAATACCTTTCTGTCTCCTAATGGTAATATCTACTGTAGGAGTACCTTTCTGTCTCCTAATGGTAATATCTACTGTAGGATTACCTTTCTGACTGACTCCTAATGGTAATATCTACTGTAGGAGTACCTTTCTGTCTCCTAATGGTAATATCTACTGTAGGAATACCTTTCTGACTCCTAATGGTAATATCTACTGTAGGAATACCTTTCTGTCTCCTAATGGTAATATCTACTGTAGGAATACCTTTCTGTATCCTAATGGTAATATCTACTGTAGGAATAACTTTCTGTCTCCTAATGGTAATATCTACTGTAGGAGTACCTTTCTGACTGACTCTTAATGGTAATATCTACTGTAGGAGTACCTTTCTAACTCCTAATGGTAATATCTACTGTAGGAATACCTTTCTAACTGTCTCCTAATGGTAATATCTACTTTAGGAGTACCTTTCTGTCTTCTAATGGTAATATCTACTGTAGGAGTACCTTTCTGTCTCCTAATGGTAATATCTACTGTAGGAATACCTTTCTAACTGTCTCCTAATGGTAATATCTACTGTAGGAGTACCTTTCTGTCTCCTAATGGTAATATCTACTGTAGGAATACCTTTCTGACTGCCTCCTAATGGTAATATCTACTGTAGGAGTACCTTTCCGTCTGTCTCCTAATAGTAATATCTACTGTAGGAATACCTTTCTGACTGACTCCTAATGGTAATATCTACTGTAGGAATACCTTTCTGTCTCCTAATGGTAATATCTACTGTAGGAGTACCTTTCTGTCTCCTAATGGTAATATCTACTGTAGGATTACCTTTCTGACTGACTCCTAATGGTAATATCTACTGTAGGAGTACCTTTCTGACTGACTCCTAATGGTAATATCTACTGTATTAATACCTTTCTGTCTCCTAATGGTAATATCTACTGTAGGAGTACCTTTCTGTCTCCTAATGGTAATATCTACTGTAGGAATACCTTTCTGTCTCCTAATGGTAATATCTACTGTAGGAATACCTTTCTCTATCCTAATGGTAATATCTACTGTAGGAATACCTTTCTGTCTCCTAATGGTAATATTTACTGAAGGAGTACCTTTCTGTCTCCTAATGGTAATATCTACTGTAGGAGTACCTTTCTGACTGACTCTTAATGGTAATATCTACTGTAGGAGTACCTTTCTGTCTCCTAATGGTAATATCTACTGTAGGAGTACCTTTCTGACTGACTCCTAATGGTAATATCTACTGTAGGAATACCTTTCTGTCTCCTAATGGTAATATCTACTGTAGAAATACCTTTCTGACTGACTCCTAATGGTAATATCTACTGTAGGAATACCTTCCTGACTGATTCCTAATGGTAATATCTACTGTAGGAATACCTTTCTGACTGACTCCTAATGGTAATATCTACTGTAGGAGTACCTTTCTGACTGACTCCTAATGGTAATATCTACTGTAGGAGTACCTTTCTGTCTCCTAATGGTAATATCTACTGTAGGAGTACCTTTCTGTCTCCTAATGGTAATATCTACTGTAGGAATACCTTTCTAACTGTCTCCTAATGGTAATATCTACTGTAGGAGTACCTTTCTGTCTGTCTCCTAATAGTAATATCTACTGTAGGAATACCTTTCTGACTGACTCCTAATGGTAATATCTACTGTAGGAATACCTTTCTGTCTCCTAATGGTAATATCTACTGTAGGAGTACCTTTCTGTCTCCTAATGGTAATATCTACTGTAGGATTACCTTTCTGACTGACTCCTAATGGTAATATCTACTGTAGGAGTACCTTTCTGTCTCCTAATGGTAATATCTACTGTAGGAATACCTTTCTGACTCCTAATGGTAATATCTACTGTAGGAGTACCTTTCTGTCTCCTAATGGTAATATCTACTGTAGGAATACCTTTCTGTCTCCTAATGGTAATATCTACTGTAGGAGTACCTTTCTGACTGACTCTTAATGGTAATATCTACTGTAGGAGTACCTTTCTGTCTCCAATTGGTAATATCTACTGTAGGAATACCTTTCTAACTGTCTCCTAATGGTAATATCTACTTTAGGAGTACCTTTCTGTCTTCTAATGGTAATATCTACTGTAGGAGTACCTTTCTGTCTCCTAATGGTAATATCTACTGTAGGAATACCTTTCTGACTGCCTCCTAATGGTAATATCTACTGTAGGAGTACCTTTCCGTCTGTCTCCTAATAGTAATATCTACTGTAGGAATACCTTTCTGACTGACTCCTAATGGTAATATCTACTGTAGGAATACCTTTCTGTCTCCTAATGGTAATATCTACTGTAGGAGTACCTTTCTGTCTCCTAATGGTAATATCTACTGTAGGATTACCTTTCTGACTGACTCCTAATGGTAATATCTACTGTAGGAGTACCTTTCTGACTGACTCCTAATGGTAATATCTACTGTATTAATACCTTTCTGTCTCCTAATGGTAATATCTACTGTAGGAGTACCTTTCTGTCTCCTAATGGTAATATCTACTGTAGGAATACCTTTCTGTCTCCTAATGGTAATATCTACTGTAGGAATACCTTTCTCTATCCTAATGGTAATATCTACTGTAGGAATACCTTTCTGTCTCCTAATGGTAATATCTACTGAAGGAGTACCTTTCTGTCTCCTAATGGTAATATCTACTGTAGGAGTACCTTTCTGACTGACTCCTAATGGTAATATCTACTGTAGGAGTACCTTTCTGACTGACTCTTAATGGTAATATCTACTGTAGGAGTACCTTTCTGTCTCCTAATGGTAATATCTACTGTAGGAGTACCTTTCTGACTGACTCCTAATGGTAATATCTACTGTAGGAATACCTTTCTGTCTCCTAAAAGTAATATCTACTGTAGAAATACCTTTCTGACTGACTCCTAATGGTAATATCTACTGTAGGAATACCTTCCTGACTGATTCCTAATGGTAATATCTACTGTAGGAATACCTTTCTGACTGACTCCTAATGGTAATATCTACTGTAGGAGTACCTTTCTGACTGACTCCTAATGGTAATATCTACTGTAGGAGTACCTTTCTGTCTCCTAATGGTAATATCTACTGTAGGAGTACCTTTCTGTCTCCTAATGGTAATATCTACTGTAGGATTACCTTTCTGACTGACTCCTAATGGTAATATCTACTGTAGGAGTACCTTTCTGTCTCCTAATGGTAATATCTACTGTAGGAATACCTTTCTGACTCCTAATGGTAATATCTACTGTAGGAATACCTTTCTGTCTCCTAATGGTAATATCTACTGTAGGAATACCTTTCTGTATCCTAATGGTAATATCTACTGTAGGAATACCTTTCTGTCTCCTAATGGTAATATCTACTGTAGGAGGACCTTTCTGTCTCCTAATGGTAATATCTACTGTAGGAGTACCTTTCTGACTGACTCTTAATGGTAATATCTACTGTAGGAGTACCTTTCTGTCTCCTAATGGTAATATCTACTGTAGGAATACCTTTCTAACTGTCTCCTAATGGTAATATCTACTTTAGGAGTACCTTTCTGTCTTCTAATGGTAATATCTACTGTAGGAGTACCTTTCTGTCTCCTAATGGTAATATCTACTGTAGGAATACCTTTCTAACTGTCTCCTAATGGTAATATCTACTGTAGGAGTACCTTTCTGTCTCCTAATGGTAATATCTACTGTAGGAATACCTTTCTGACTGCCTCCTAATGGTAATATCTACTGTAGGAGTACCTTTCTGTCTGTCTCCTAATAGTAATATCTACTGTAGGAATACCTTTCTGACTGACTCCTAATGGTAATATCTACTGTAGGAATACCTTTCTGTCTCCTAATGGTAATATCTACTGTAGGAGTACCTTTCTGTCTCCTAATGGTAATATCTACTGTAGGATTACCTTTCTGACTGACTCCTAATGGTAATATCTACTGTAGGAGTACCTTTCTGACTGACTCCTAATGGTAATATCTACTGTATTAATACCTTTCTGTCTCCTAATGGTAATATCTACTGTAGGAGTACCTTTCTGTCTCCTAATGGTAATATCTACTGTAGGAATACCTTTCTGTCTCCTAATGGTAATATCTACTGTAGGAATACCTTTCTCTATCCTAATGGTAATATCTACTGTAGGAATACCTTTCTGTCTCCTAATGGTAATATCTACTGAAGGAGTACCTTTCTGTCTCCTAATGGTAATATCTACTGTAGGAGTACCTTTCTGACTGACTCCTAATGGTAATATCTACTGTAGGAGTACCTTTCTGTCTCCTAATGGTAATATCTACTGTAGGAGTACCTTTCTGTCTCCTAATGGTAATATCTACTGTAGGAATACCTTTCTGTCTCCTAATGGTAATATCTACTGTAGGAATACCTTTCTGTCTCCTAATGGTAATATCTACTGTAGGAGTACCTTTCTGTCTCCTAATGGTAATATCTACTGTAGGAGTACCTTTCTGTCTCCTAATGGTAATATCTACTGTAGGAATTCCTTTCTGTCTCCTAATGGTAATATCTACTGTAGGAATACCTTTCTGACTGACTCCTAAATATCTACTGTAGGAGTACCTTTCTGACTGACTCCTAATGGTAATATCTACTGTAGGAGTACCTTTCTGTCTCCTAATGGTAATATCTCCTGTAGGAATACCTTTCTGACTCCTAATGGTAATATCTACTGTAGGAGTACCTTTCTGTCTCCTAATGGTAATATCTACTGTAGGAATACCTTTCTGACTGACTCCTAATGGTAATATCTACTGTAGGAGTACCTTTCTGACTGACTCCTAATGGTAATATCTAATGTAGGAATACCTTTCTGTCTCCTAATGGTAATATCTACTGTAGGAATACCTTTCTGACTGACTCCTAATGGTAATATCTACTGTAGGAATACCTTTCTGACTGTCCCCTAATGGTAATATCTACTGTAGGAGTACCTTTCTGACTGACTCCTAATGGTAATATCTAATGTAGGAATACCTTTCTGTCTCCTAATGGTAATATCTACTGTAGGAATACCTTTCTGAATGACTCCTAATGGTAATATCTACTGTAGGAGTACCTTTCTGTCTCCTAATGGTAATATCTACTGTGTGATTCTAACTTCACTGACAAGTAGCTGAGTAGTTGCTCTGATTTGTGTCTCCACTTGGTACCTCTCTGTTGTCCACTACAGTTGATAGAATGTTTTAAGTATCCAATCACCTTCAAGCAGGAAGTTGGTAGACCTGGCAGAATAATCTAAACACAGGGATATAACATGTTAGCTGCATGACAACAAGTCGTGATGAGTGCAGCCTTTCAGCCTATCCCTTTATAAGGCCTGTTTGGGGTATCATTCATAAGGAAGTCACGTTATGGCTTGTACTCTGTGACCGGCCATCGATGGCCATGTAAGGTCCTTTCTTTCTATCTATGCAGTCTTTCTGTGACATCAGTGTGAAGAGTTATTCAGAGGTGGTGGGGGAAATCTATGTCTGCATCTTTATCAGAGGTTTAAAAGGGGAACTTTATGTGTGTGTGTGTGTGTGTGTGTGTGTGTGTGTGTGTGTGTGTGTGTGTGTGTGTGTGTGTGTGTGTGTGTGTGTGTGTGTGTGTGTGTGTGTCAGTTCTGCTCTGCCCTTTCTGTGTCCAACTACAGGTGACACTATTTTAAGTATCTAATCACATTCAATCAGGAAGCTGGTCGACCTTGTTAAAGGACATTGTTCCTTTATTTATTAATCTGTGACTTTGTTATTCTTATTATTGAAGTGGTTAATAATTGGTCCCACCTATTTCGTTTTTTTACAAAGCGTAAGCCTATGGCAAATCATATGACATGTTTCTAATAAAATAATGAATAATCATTTTACAGAGTTCAGTATGTCTGCATACTCTCCTCTAAATCTAAACACAACAATTATGTGTCTTGTTTTTTATCTCTTCTGATATTCTTGTAATTTTCTTCTTCCTCCTCTATGTCTCTCTCTGACACTAAGGCTCCTTTCTCCTCTTCTCCCATCTCCTCTCTTCCCATCTCCTCTTCTCCCGTCTCCTGTCTCCTCTCCTCCGGTCTCCTCTCCTCCTGTCTCCTATTCTCCCCTCCTCTCCAACTGTCTCCTGTCTCCTCTCCTCCTGTCTCTTCTACTCCCATCTCCCTATTAGAGGAAAAAGTCTACGGTCCTTCCCATTGGCCAATATTATCCAATGCGTTTTGAGAAGGAAGCGAAGAGACCAAGAGGATGCAAGGAGGAATCAAGGAAGGATGAATTGAGAAAAGCCCATGGGCATGTCTGTAATACCACTATTTTACCTCTATGGTGAGTTCATCTCTCACTTTAACCACTAGGTGGCTTCATCGCCCATTGAGAGAGAGAGAGAGAGAGAGATCGAGAGAGAGAGCGAGAGAGAGAGAGAGAGCGAGAGAGAGAGAGAGCGAGAGAGAGAGCGAGAGAGCGAGAGAGAGAGAGAGAGAGAGAGAGAGAGAGATTGAGATAATGACAGTGGAGACTTTGTATTAAGAATGTTGTTTTCTGTCACAACAGACATTCATCAATGGGTTTAACTCAGTCCCAGAAGCCAGGTACCTCCAAATTATGCTGCGTGACAGACAGAAAGCCTGAGAGTCTATTTATGCACCGGTTGCGTCAAATTAAGGAACATAATTTTTAAAAAACATCAAAATCCAATGGTGAAATTTAACCTGTTAGGGCTCGGGGGCAGTATTGACACGGCCGGATAAAAAACGTACCCGATTTAATCTGGTTACTACTCCTGCCCAGTAACTAGAATATGCATATAATTATTGGCTTTGGATAGAAAACACCCTAAAGTTTCTAAAACTGTTTGAATGGTGTCTGTGAGTATAACAGAACTCAAATGGCAGGCCAAAACCTGAGAAGATTCCATGCAGGAAGTGGCCTGTCTGACAAGTTGTGTTTCATCTTGGCTCTTTTTATTGAAGACTGAGGATCTTTGCTCTAACGTGACACTTCCTACGGCTCCCATAGGCTCTCAGAGCCCGGGAAAAAGCTGAACGATATCGAGGCAGCCTCTGGCTGAAACACATTATCGCTTTTGGCAAGTGGCCGATCAGAGTACTATGGGCTTAGGCGCGTGCACGAGTCGACCGAATGCTTTATTTTCTTTCGTCTGTTTACCTAAACGCAGATTCCCGGTTGGAATATTATCGCTTTTTTACGAGCTAAATGGCATAAAAATTGATTTTAAACAGCGGTTGACATGCTTCGAAGTACGGTAATGGAATATTTAGAAATGTTTTGTCACGAATTGCGCCATGCTCGTCACCCTTATTTACCCTTTCGGATAGTGTCTTGAACGCACGAACAAAACGCCGCTGTTTGGATATAACTATGGATTATTTTGAACCAAACCAACATTTGTTATTGAAGTAGAAGTCCTGGGAGTGCATTCTGACGAAGACAGCAAAGGTAATAACATTTTTCTTATAGTAAATCTGACTTTGGTGAGTGCTAAATTTGCTGGGTGTCTAAATAGCTAGCCCTGTGATGCCGGGCTATCTACTGAGAATATTGCAAAATGTGCTTTAATTCTTAAAATAATTGTTATGCTTTTTGTGAACGTTTATCGTGAGTAATTTAGTAAATTCACCGGCAGTGTTCGGTGGGAATGCTAGTCACATGCTAGTCACATGCTAATGTAAAAAGCTGTTTTTTGATATAAATATGAACTTGATATAACAAAACATGCATGTATTGTATAACATAATGTCCTAGGGTTGTCATCTGATGAAGATCATCAAAGGTTAGTGCTGCATTTAGCTTTGGTTTACGTTTATGTGACATTATATGCTAGCTTGAAAAATGGGTGTCTGATTATTTCTGTCTGGGTACTCTGCTGACACAATCTAATGTTTTGCTTTCGTTGTAAACCCTTTTTGAAATCAGACAGTGTGGTTAGATTAACGAGAGTCTTGTCTTTAAAATGGTGTAAAATAGTCATATGTTTGAAAAATTGAAGTTTTTGCATTTTTTTGGTTTTTGAATAACGCACCACGGGATTACACTGGCTGTTACGTAGGTGGGACGATTTGGTGCCACCTACCCTAGAGAGGTTAAAGATATCAGCTTTTACATTGACTGCGTCTCATCCACCACATCTGCCTATGTCAGCCTTCCACATCTGTGGTGGAAGGTGGCAGAGCTAAAGCATTGTTTGTCAGACCATGAGACATCTCGAAAATCGGTCTTCCCATGAAAACGTCTGTTGAGTCCAAACGGTGTGGCCTACAAACTATTATGACCCCAGTATGTAAAGGTGTATTCAAGGCTTGTATTCTCCAATGTGTATTGCGAAGGAGGCGAGGACAGAGAAAGTATTTATACTTACAGCCTGAATTGAAAATGGATTGAATTTATTTTTCTCTCACCCACACAGTGCCCCACAGTGACAAAGTGAAATCATTTTTAGAAATGTAATTTCCATAAGTATTCACACCCCTGAGTTAATACTTTGTAGAAGGACCTTACAACTGTGAGTCTTTCCACACCTGGATTGTCCACCATTTGTACATTATTCTTATTCCTCTCCGGCAACTGAGTTAGGAAGGACGCCTGTATCTTTGTAGTGACTGTGTGTATTGATACAGCATCCAAAGTGTAATAACTTAACCATGCTCAAAGGGATATTCAATGTATTTTTTCACCCTTTTTTTTCATCTACCAGTAGGTGCCTTTTATGCGAGGCATTGGAAAACCTCCCTGGTCTTTGTGATTGCATCTGTGTTCACTGCTCGACTGAGGGACCTTACAGATAATTGTATGTGTGGAGTACAGAGATGAGACAGTCATTAAAGAAGCCCCCCAATTCATGCACCAGACCCATTGAATCTCTTCCTAGTGGAGAGGCTACACAGGCAGCATGCGTAACTAAGTTAACTCAGTGTGGACCACAGTGACAATACATAGCCAGCGGTTGTTCTTTCCTTTAAATGTCTTGCACCCCCTGCAATCATCCAGCTATGTTTGTGTCACCCTCATAGGTTAGCCCTGGAAGTTGGGACAGAGGAAGGCCTAGACGCATCATCACATCACATGTCATCTGGGCTGTATTTTTCCCTGTTGTAAAGTCCAGGAATTCATTGGCGGCAGGGTAGCCTAGTGGTTAGAGCATTGGGTTAGTAACTGAAAGGTTGCAAGTTCAAATCCCTGAGCTGACAAGGTACAAATCTGTTGTTCTGCCCCTGAACAAGGCAGTTAATGTTAGGTCCCTTAAAACCTCTTACATCTAGACGTTCCGCTAGTGGAACACCTGCTCCAATATCCAATGATAGGTGTGGCACGAATTACAAATTCCTCAAAAATCCTAAAACTTCCATTTTAAAGACAAGACTCTCGTTAATCTAACCACATTGTCCGATTTCAAAAAGGCTTTACAGCAAAAGCAAAACATTAGATTATGTTAGGAGAGTACATAGCCACAAATAATCACACAGCCATTTTCCAAGCAAGCATATATGTCACATAAACCCAAAACACAGATAAATGAAGCACTAACCTATGATGATCTTCATCAGATGACACTCCTAGGACATTATGTTATACAATACATGCATGTTTTGTTCAATCAAGTTCATATTTATATCCAAAAACAGCTTTTTACATTGGCATGTGATGTTCAGAATATGCATTCCCACCCAAAACTTCCTGTGAATTTACTAAATTACTCACCATAAACGTTGACAAAATACATAACAATTATTTTAAGAATTATAGATACAGATATTATAGATATTTTGCAATATTCTGAGTACTTAGCTTAGCCATCACGGCTAGCTATTTTGACACAAACCAACTTCGGAACACACTAAACTCATAATTACTATTAGAAAAATTGTATTACCTTTGCTGATCTTCGTCAGAATGTTCTCCCAAGACTGCTACTGTCACGTCCTGACCAGTAATAAGGGTTATTTGTTATTGTAGTTTGGTCAGGACGTGACAGAGGGTATTTGTTTTATGTGGTTCGGGGTGGTGGTGTATGTAGTAGGGTGTTTGATTTATAATTTCTGGGTTTTGGTCTATGTTCTATGTTTTGTATTTCTATGTTCTTTCTGGTTTGTTGTATTTCTATGTTTAGGTTAACAGACAGCAGACAACTTGTGACCACTGTGAAACTGATAACGGTAAGAAGGTCTCCCCAACCAGGGAGGGGAGAAAACTTTAGGCTTGCAGTAGATTATGTAACATGGGGCAGGATATGATAAGCAATGTATGTGATGGAGAATACTTGTAAATAAGCATTGACAGTGTTTACTTCCCTGGGCTAGGTGGGACGTCAGCGTCCCACTCTATTCAACAGCCAGTTGTTTTCCGTGGCGCGAAATCCAAAAACCTTAAAAATGCTATAACTTCAATTTCTCAAACATAGGACTATTTTACACCATTTCAAAGATAAGACTCTCGTTAATCGAACCACATTGTCCGATTTCAAAAAGGCTTTACAGCGAAAGCAAAACATTAGATTATGTTAGGAGAGTACCCAGCCAGAAATAATCACACGGCCATTTTTCAAGCTAGCATATATGTCACAAAAAAACAAAACCACAGCTAAATGCAGCACTAACCTTTGATCTTCATCAGATGACACTCCTAGGACATTATGTTATACAATACATGCATGTTTTGTTCAATCAAGTTCATATTTATATCAAAAAACAGCTTTTTACATTAGCATGTGACGTTCAGAACTAGCATACACCGGAAACTTCCGGTGAATTTACTAAATTACTCTTGATAAACGTTTACAAAATACATAACAATTATTTTAAGAATTATAGATAGAGGACTCCTTTATGCAATCGCGGTGTCAGATTTTAAAATACCTTTTCGGCAAAAGCATATTTTGCAATATTCTGAGTAGATAGCTCTGCCATCAGAGGCTAGCTAATTTGACACCCACCAAGTTTGGCGTTCACTAAACTCAGAATTACTGTAAGAAAAATTGGATTACCTTTGCTGTTCTTCGTCAGAATGCACTCCCAGGACTTCTACTTCAACCACAAATGTTGTTTTGGTTCAAAATAATCCTTAGTTATGTTTAACCTCTTGGGGCTAGGTGGGACGCTAGCGTGCCACCCGTGGTGCACTCCATCAACAGCAGGTGCATTTCAAGAGCGGCAAATTTGAATCCAAATAAATGTCAAAATTCAAATTTTTCAAAAATACAACTATGTTACACCATTTGAAAGATAAACATCTCCTTAATCTAACCACGTTTTACGATTTCAAAAAGGTTTTACGGCGAAAGCATAAATTTAGAGTATGTTAGGACAGTACATTTACAAGAGTTGTGTGTAATGTTTTGTCAAGTCAAAGACAGGGTCACCAAAACCATAAAACCAGCTAAAATGATACACTAACCTTTTACAATCTCCATCAGATGACACTCCTAGGACATTATGTTAGACAATGCATGCATTTTTAGTTCTATCAAGTTCATATTTATATACAAAAACAGCGTTTTACTATGGCATTGATGTTGAGGAAATCGTTTCCCTCCAATAACCGGCAGTCAAGTCAGCGTCACAAATTAAATAATTAAAATTAGAAAACATTGGTAAAATATTATATTGTCATTTAAAGAATTATAGATTTACATCTTTTGAACGCAATCAACTTGCCAGATTTAAAAATAACCTTACTGGGAAATCACACTTTGCAATAATCTGAGCACTGTGCCCAGAAAAATACGCGTTGCGATACAGACTAGACGTCATGTTGGGGAGATCTAAAATCGAAAATACTATGTAAATAATCCATTACCTTTGATTCTCTTCATCAGATGTCACTTCCAGGTATCACAGGTCCATAACGAATGTAGTTTTGTTCAAAAAAGCTCATCATTTATGTCCAAAAATCTCCGTCTCGTTAGCACATGATGTAAGCCAGCCGGACTTCTCGTCATGAACGAGGGGAAAAAATATATTTCCGTTCGTTCAAACATGTCAAACGTTGTATAGCATAAATCATTAGGGCCTTTTTTAACCAGAACATGAATAATATTCAAGGTGGACGAATGCATAGCCTTTTATAACGTATTGGAACGAGGGTACCCAACATGAAGTAGCGCGCCAGGTGTCTAATGGGACATCACCGTTCCATGGCTCTTGTTCGGTCAGATCTCCCTCCAGAAGACTCAAAACACTTTGTAAAGGCTGGTGACATCTAGTGGAAGCAATAGGAAGTGCCAAAATATTCCTAAACCCCTGTGTTTTTCAATGGGATAGGTTTAAAGTCAATACAACACATCAGGTATCCACTTCCTGTCAGAAAATGTCTCAGGGTTTTGCCTGCCAAATGAGTTCTGTTATACTCACAGACACCATTCAAACAGTTTTGGAAACTTTAGAGTGTTTTCTATCCATATATAATAAGTATATGCATATTCTAGTTACTGGGTAGGATTAGTAACCAGATTAAATCGGGTACATTTTTTTTATCCAGACGTGCAAATGCTGCCCCCTAGACCCAACAGGTTAAATATCCTCCGTTTTGTTCGTGCGTTCAGGTCCCTATCCGAAGGGTGGCGCGCGGATGCATGTCGTGACAAAACATTTCAAAATATTCCATTACCGTACTTAGAAGCATATCAAACGCTGTTTAAAATCAATTTTTATGCTATTTTTCTTGTAAAATAGCGATAATATTCCAACCGGGTAACGTTGTTTTCGTTCAAAGGCTGAAAGAAAAACATGGCCACTTCTCGGAGCCGCGCATTTCCTGTCTCTGAGCCACCAGCCTGACCACTCACAAACAGAGCTGCTGGACCCTGCCCAGAGACAGCAGAGATCTCGTTCCACTTTCTGGCGCCTTCAGAGAGCCTATGGGAGCCTTAGAAATTGTCACGTTACAGCAGAGATGCTGTATTTTCAATAGAGATGCCACAGAAGCAGAAGAAATGGCCAGACAAGGCACTTCCTGTATGGAATCTTCTCAGGTTTTGGCCTGCCATATGAGTTCTGTTATACTCACAGACACCATTCAAACAGTTTTAGAAACTTTGGAGTGTTTTCTATCCGAATATACTGGAAAAGAGTAGTAACCCGTTTAAATCGGGTACGTTTTTTTATCCGGCCGTGAAAATACTGCCCAGACAGGTTAAAGAAGAGGAGGCGCATTTGTAAGGAGTATGACATATGTTATGACCAAATGTTAGGTATAAAAGCCTGTGTACATTGTATGATATTCAGAGCTCTCTGAATAAAGAACTAACCTTTTGCAGACTTCTGCGACTTTGTCGAATTCTTCTATTAACCGGGGCCTTACAACCCCCGGGGAATTGGTCAAGGCATATAGTGAGTTTTGAGTTAATAACATTGGGATGAAAATTCTCGTGACAACTTGGTCCTTCGAGTCGGATCTCAATACCTGCCTCTGTCGTCCCAAGGAACTGCTGGAAACCATGCACGGGCGGATCCAGGATCCGTAAGACAAAGACCTGACCTCTGAATTGAGGGTTTATTTCAGGCCAGTGGTGAACTGGTACACGACAGAGGTGGTGACGAGATCCAACCTACATTAAATTCTCAGCTGCAAGAACAAGGTCAGTAGTCTTTATTCAGGGATTTTGGGGGTAGGATCTAAACTTGCATTAGACGTATACATCGGTGTAGGTAAGGTGATAATTACTAAATTCCAGGAGGATTCATATTCAGTATACCGTTTAAAAAAAAGTTTATATAGAGAAAGTTCAAAAGTAACAAAGTATCTAGATAAATATAAAACGGGGGGCTGAGTATTCAACAAAATTGGGTCCGCAATGTCTCAAGGTAGTTGAGGCCATTACCAAAAGAAACTACCCCGTATCAAAATAGTCTGGGACTATTAGAGGAATATGGGAAGTAGTCTGGGACTAGTAAAAATATATGGAAAATAGTCTGGGACTATTCAAAATATATGGGAAATAGTCTGGGACTATTAGGGGTATATGGGAAGTCGTCTGGGACTAGTAAAAATATATGGGAAGTAGTCTGGGACAAGTTAACCTCTATGGGACCGGCGGGACGAATTCGTCCCACCTACGTAACAGCCACTGCCATCCTGTGGCGCGATTTTCAAAATCTTCAAAATCATATTACTTCAATTTCTCAAACATATGACTATTTTACAGCCATTTAAAGATAAGACTCTCGTTAATCTAACCACACTGTCCGATTTCAAAAAGGCTTTACAACGAAAGCAAAACATTAGATTATGTCAGCAGAGTACCAAGCCAGAAATAATCAGACACCCATTTTTCAAGCCAGCATATAATGTCACCAAAACCCAGAAGACAGCTAAATGCAGCACTCACCTTTGATGATCTTCATCAGATGACAACCCTAGGACATTATGTTATACAATACATGCATGTTTTGTTCAATCAAGTTCATATTTATATCAAAAACCAGCTTTTTACATTAGCATGTGACGTTCAGAACTAGCATACCCCCCGCAAACTTACGGGGAATTCGCTAACATTTTACTAAATTACTCACGATAAACGTTCACAAAAAGCATAACAATTATTTTAAGAATTATAGATACAGACCTCCTCTATGCACTCGATATGTCCGATTTTAAAATAGCTTTTTGGTGAAAGCACATTTTGCAATATTCTCAGTAGATAGCCCAGGCATCACGGGCTCGCTATTTAGACACCCGGCAAGTTTAGCACTCACCATAATCATATTTACTATTATAAAAATGTCATTACCTTTTGTTGTCTTCGTCAGAATGCACACCCAGGACGTCTACTTCAATAACAAATGTTGGTTTGGTCCAAAATAATCCATCGTTATATCCGAATAGCGGCGTTTTGTTCGTGCGTTCCAGACACTATCCGAAATAGTAAAGAAGTGTCGCGCGCTTGGCGCAATTCCTGACAATAAAATTCAAAGTATTCCATTGCCGTACGTCGAAGCATGTCAACCACTGTTTAAAATCAATTTTTACGTCATTTTTCTCGTAGAAAAGCGATAAAATTCCGACAGGGAATCTCCTTTTCGGCAAACAGAGGAAAAAATCCCAAAGGCGGGGGCGGTCGGGGTCACGCGCATAAGCTAGTGTCTCTTGATGGGCCACTTGAGAAAGGCGATAATGTGTTTCAGCCTGGGGCTGGAATGACGACATTCTCTTTTTTCCCGGGCTATGAGAGCCTATGGACGACGTGGGAAGTGTCACGTTAGAGCAGAGATCCTTAGTAAATGATAGAGATGGCAAAGAAGTTCCAGAAATGGTCAGACAGGCCACTTCCTGTAAAGGAATCTCTCAGGTTTTGACCTGCCATTTGAGTTCTGTTATACTCACAGACACCATTCAAACAGTTTTAGAAAATTTAGGGTGTTTTCTATCCATATGTAATAAGTATATGCATATTCTAGTTACTGAGTAGGAGTGGTAATCAGATTAAATCGGGTATGTTTTTTATCCAGCCGTGTCAATGCTGCCCCCTAGCCCTAACAGGTTAAAATATATAGATTGTAAGATTTAAGTATAAAAACAGTAAAAGCACACACATAGATTGTGAGAATAAGCATAATAACAAGGAAGGTAATTGAATAACATGGGTGGTAAATCCTCAAAGGAGGTCCCGGAATTAACCGGGGATGAGAGGTATATGGAATCCAAGGATAAAAGGAACATTTATTTTGGCCCAAAATGCAGAAAGAAGTACGAACTTGATGGACGTTTAGATGTAGAAAAGCTAGAGTTAATGGTAAAACATAGACATGAAGATAGTGAAGAGGACAGTCAAAGCCCTGAGAAGGCTGCTGGAAGAACAGCGAAAGGAGAGAGAGGAACTACTGAAGTTGAGAGAGGAGAGTACTAAGCTAGTAATGAGAAAGTGTGAGGATAGAGAGTTCAGAAAATTAACCCAAGAATGGGAAAAAGATAGACGGGGACTAGGACATAAGTGTGGAAAACCTAAGGCCCTCAGTAGACTGGATCCCCATAATCAGAGTCAAAGGAGAGAAAGAAGCCAGGGAGATTCCGAATGGATAGAGGAGGATGGGGAGAGTGGCCAGTACCCTATGATAGCATTGCCAAACCCACGGGCTGGGGATGATGGGGCACTGGCCACTCTGGATGTATGCAGGGCATGGACACAGAGAGATGTGGTCCGAGCCGTAGAGGGTGTAGTGCATCCTAAGACAGGTATAGAAGGGTTCAGAAGAGATCTGGAAGGTCTTGCAGCCAGCTTTAAGCTAGACACAGGGGAGATTGAGAGAGCAGTAAGACAGCTGGTGGGGAAGGACTGGGCAGCAGTCCGGGGACAGTGGGTACCTGGACATAATGATTTGGTGGTATTGCCCTGGGTAGCAGATGGGCCATATGCCGACAAAATAGCACAGCTGTGTAATAATCTGAGGGAACACTATCACCGACATGCCGATTTTTCCAAGGTCCACGAATGTAAGCAGGGAGACAGTGAGACCATAAGTCAGTACCTAGAGAGGCTGAAATATGTTTTCAATGCCAACGGTGGGTTAATAGAGCCACCGGTAGCCCAGGGGAACGATACAGCATATCACCAACAACTGAAAATAGCGTTCCTCAGTGGAATGCGCCCAGAGATAAGTCGTACCATAAAAAAGACTCTAGTAGGGTAGGGAACAGCAACTCTGGCAGAGGTAAAGAGATATGCCGTTCACTATGAGCAGGATGGGAAAAAACGACAGAATGAAAAAAGAACAGAAAAGAGCAGAGTACCTGGTAGCAACCCTAGGGGAAATAGCGGGGAGGAGCAGAGACTCTGTAGACAGGAGGGGAAAAACAGGGAAACACGATGACAGAGACGGAGAGAAGCGGTGTTTTAATTGTGATAAAACAGGACATTTCGCCAGGGACTGTAAAACACCCTGCAAATACTGTAACCAAGTAGGACACAATCACCGTATCTGCAGACATAAGGGAAAAGGCAGGCGTGACAATCGGGGTGGGAAGGGAGAGAAGAACAATAGGCGCCCACAGCCCGATTCAGGGAAGGAGGAAAAAGAGGATGAGGCATGACTAGATTCAGAGGAGGGGGAAGATCTGAGTGAACTAGACGAGGGGGTAACAGAACCAAATTGTGAAGTGTTTGAATTGGCAACCATTGATTTGGCATTACAACAGGAACAGAAACCACATTTGATATTGACGGTAATGGGAAAGAAAATACAATTTCTTTGTGACACAGGAGCATGCCGTACAGCGATCTGTGCTGCTGATAAACCTGAGGGAGTAAGAATATATGGGGAAAAGATTATAGTTCCCTCAGCTTCATGGACATCAATTCATGGAAAGGTTGTCCTCACCAATCAATTTAAAACATGAGCAGTCTGGAGGGGAGGCAACCGTCCCTGTCTTGATATCCAAATTGTGAACCTGCTGGGACGTGATGTAATGACCAAATTAAATGTAGCTGTCACTCCCATTGAACGGGGAATGATGGCATACATAGTTCGAGATAACATGGTAGTTTGCGGGGATGGGGAACCGTGCTATTGGTAGAGTCAAGATCTGTTAACCTCTCTAGGCTAGGCGGGACGAATTCGTCCCACCTACGTAACAGCCACTTGCAGCCTGTGGCGCGATTTTCAAAATCTTCAAAATCCTATTACTTCAATTTCTCAAACATATGACTATTTTACAGCCATTTAAAGATAAGACTCTCGTTAATCTAACCACACTGTCCGATTTCAAAAAGGCTTTACAACGAAAGCAAAACATTAGATTCTGTCAGCAGAGTACCAAGCCAGAAATAATCAGACACCCATTTTTCAAGCCAGCATATAATGTCACCAAAACCCAGAAGACAGCTAAATGCAGCACTCACCTTTGATGATCTTCATCAGATGACAACCCTAGGACATTATGTTATACAATACATGCATGTTTTGTTCAATCAAGTTCATATTTATATCAAAAACCAGCTTTTTACATTAGCATGTGACGTTCAGAACTAGCATACCCCCCGCAAACTTCCGGGGAATTCGCTAACATTTTACTAAATTACTCACGATAAACGTTCACAAAAAGCATAACAATTATTTTAAGAATTATAGATACAGACCTCCTCTATGCACTCGATATGTCCGATTTTAAAATAGCTTTTTGGTGAAAGCACATTTTGCAATATTCTAAGTACATAGCCCAGGCATCACGGGCTCGCTATTTAGACACCCGGCAAGTTTAGCACTCACCATAATCATATTTACTATTATAAAAGTTTGATTACCTTTTGTTGTCTTCGTCAGAATGCACACCCAGGACTGCTACTTCAATAACAAATGTTGGTTTGGTCCAAAATAATCCATCGTTATATCCGAATAGCGGCGTTTTGTTCGTGCGTTCCAGACACTATCCGAAATAGTAAAGAAGTGTCACGCGCATGACGCAATTCGTGACAATAAAATTCTAAGTATTCCATTACCGTACTTCGAAGCATGTCAACCGCTGTTTAAAATCAATTTTTACGACATTTTTCTCGTAGAAAAGCGATAATATTCCGACAGGGAATCTCCTTTTCGGCAAACAGAGGAAAAAATCCCAAAGGCGGGGGCGGTCGGGGTCACGCGCATAAGCCCGTGTCCCTTGATCGGCCACTTGAGAAAGGCGATAATGTGTTTCAGCCTGGGGCTGGAATGACGACATTCTGTTTTTTCCTGGGCTCTGAGCGCCTATGGACGACGTGGGAAGTGTCACGTTAGAGCAGAGATCCTTAGTAAATGATAGAGATGGAAAAGAAGTTCAAGAAATGGTCAGACAGGCCACTTCCTGTAAAGGAATCTCTCAGGTTTTGACCTGCGATTTGAGTTCTGTTATACTCACAGACACCATTCAAACAGTTTTAGAAAATTTAGGGTGTTTTCTATCCATATGTAATACGTATATGCATATTCTAGTTACTGGGTAGGAGTGGTAACCAGATTAAATCGGGTATGTTTTTTATCCAGCCGTGTCAATACTGCCCCCTATCCTAAACAGGTTAAAGGGGTAATTCCAATACAGGTATTGCCGAAATCTAATCATAGACCATACCAGAAGTAAAATGTAATGAAGCCCGAGGTAATAAAAGGGATTACTCCCATATTTGAGGAATGGGTAGAAGGGGGAGTAATCAGAGAAGGAGATGAAGCATAGTGCAATTCTCCAATGTTTTTGGTAAAGAAAGCAGCGCCGAGTAATGACTGGAGGATGTTATATCTACTCGGCTACTATAAGAGGTGATTTAGAGTGTAATACCTGGATCTTTATGTGTACCAGATTTTGGTTAATGTATTTTTATTTTAGTATAAGTAGTATATCCTGATAGCCAAGGTTGGTTTGGCTTTACCTTTTAAGGGAGGGAATGGATATATAAAAGGGTATTATATGATTTTTTAAAAAGTAATTAGGAGTAATTTAGGAAGATTTGACCCTCCAGAGGAGAGCCACATTTGAATATATGAAGATGACATATTGGTGGCGAATCCCTCCCAGGGGGGCTGTAAAGCGAACACTCTAGCTCTGTTAGTGTTCTTAGCAGAACAAGGTCATAAAGTTAATAAGAGGAAGTTACAGCTCTGGCACGAACAGGTCATTTATTTGGGACACACAATAAGACAGGAAGGGAGAACACTTAATTCCACCAGAAAGACAGCCATTCTAGAAGCACCTAAACCACTCAATAAGAAACAGATGAGTTTTCTTGGAATGATTAACCTGTTAGGGCTAGGGGGCAGTATTTGCACGTCTGGATAAAAAAAATGTACCCGATTTAATCTGGTTACTAATCCTACCCAGTAACTAGAATATGCATATACTTATTATATATGGATAGAAAACACTCTAAAGTTTCTAAAACTGTTTGAATGGTGTCTGTGAGTATAACAGTACTCATTTGGCAGGCAAAACCCTGAGACATTTTCTGACAGGAAGTGGATACCTGATGTGTTGTATTACCTTTAAACCTATGCCATTGAAAAACACAGGGGCTGAGGAATATTTTGGCACTTCCTATTGCTTCCACTAGATGTCACCAGCCTTTACAAAGTGTTTTGAGTCTTCTGGAGGGAGATCTGACCGAACAAGAGCCATGGAACGATGATGGCCCATTAGAAAACCTGGCGCGCGAGTTCATGTTGGGTACCCTCGTTCCAATACGTTATAAAAGAGAATGCATTCGTCCACCTTGAATATTATTCATGTTCTGGTTAAAAAAGGCCCTAATGATTTATGCTATACAACGTTTGACATGTTTGAACGAACGTAAATATATTTTTTCCCCTCGTTCATGAAGTGAAGTCCGGCGGGCTTAGATCATGTGCTAACAAGACGGAGATTATTGGACATAAATGATGAGCTTTTTTGAACAAAACTACATTCGTTATGGACCTGTGATACCTGGAAGTAACATCTGATGAAGAGAATCAAAGGTAATGGATTATTTACATAGTATTTTCGATTTTAGATCTCCCCAACATGACGACTAGTCTGTATCGCAACGCGTATTTTTCTGGGCGCAGTGCTCAGATTATTGCAAAGTGTGATTTCCCAGTAAGGTTATTTTTAAATCTGGCAAGTTGATTGCGTTCAAGAGATGTAAATCTATAATTCTTTAAATGACAATATAATATTTTACCAATGTTTTCTAATTTTAATTATTTAATTTGTGATGCTGACTTGACTGCCGGTTATTGGAGGGAAACGATTTCCTCAACATCAATGCCATAGTAAAACGCTGTTTTTGGATATAAATATGAACTTGATAGAACTAAAAATGCATGCATTGTCTAACATAATGTCCTAGGAGTGTCATCTGATGGAGATTGTAAAAGGTTAGTGCATCATTTTAGCTGGTTTTATGGTTTTGGTGACCCTGTCTTTGAATTGACAAAACATTACACACAACTCTTGTAAATGTACTGTCCTAACATACTCTAAATTTATGCTTTCGCCGTAAAACCTTTTTGAAATCGTAAAACGTGGTTAGATTAAGGAGATGTTTATCTTTCAAAGGGTGTAAAATAGTTGTATGTTAGAAAAATTTGAATTTTGACATTTATTTGGATTCAAATTTGCCGCTCTTGAAATGCACCTGCTGTTGATGGAGTGCACCACGGGTGGGACGCCTGCGTCCCACCTAGCCCATAGAGGTTAACTATTGTCGTGCGTAGATACCCCACTTTGCATTACATACAGGGAAGCTTAGTGAGTTGATATATGGTAAAGGTATGGCAGCAAAAGATAAGATCAAGTGGACAGATGAGGTTGAGAACCAGTTTGTAACCATAAAGAAGTTATTGACAACTAGCTCTGTCCTAGCGTTTCCCAGATATGATTGTCCTTTTACACAGACAGTAGACTGTAGGGAAGGATTCATGACGTCAGTACTAACCCAGAGACACGGGGGGGGGGGGGGGGGGGAGAGAAATAGGCCTAATGCTTATTATTCCTCCCGATTAGATGAAGTAGCCCAAGCCATGCCACTATGTTTGCAGTCTGGTGACAGCAGCTCAGGCAGTTGAGGACTCGGCATCTGTTGTGCTCTATCATGATTTGACTTTAAAAGTTCCTCATGCCGTTCCATACTGTTGTTAGAACATAAGATGGCTTACAGGTCACCAGCTAGACATTTGTCTTGTATGATAATTCTTTTGAACATGCCTAATTTGACAATAGGATGTTGTACTACTCTGAACCCCTCAACATTAGTTCCTATTGCAACAGATGGCAGCCCACATGATTGTGTAACAGAAACTGAGAAAGTTGTCGTACCAAGACCCGATTTGACTTATCTAGCTTTACCTGATGGGGAACTGACTATGTTTGTAGATGGATCATCAAGAAAGAACCATGATGGCACTAATGCGACAGGATATGCTATAGTTACAGACACAGAGGTCTTGGAAGCAGAGCCGTTACCGAGAAACTATTCAGCACAATAAGCAGAAATAGTAGCACTTACCCGTGCGTGTCAGTTAGGGACAGGAAAACGTATTACTATTTACACAGACAGTGCCTATGCATTTAACACAGTACACATATTTGCAGCCCAATGGAGAAACAGGGGAATGGTAACCACTTCTGGGAAACCTATTACACACACTCAGTTGATTTTGAATCTATTAGATGCTGTATTTTGCCAGAAAAGTTAGCTATTTGTATATGTGAGGCCCACATTAGAGGGACAGATAGTGTCAGTAACAACAACAGAAAAGCAGATGCGGAAACGAAAAAGGCCGGTCTTAAATCGCAGCCGTCGACACAGCAGTTCTTAAAATTGGAAGTAAACATAGACAAATCTATATTAAAATTGTCAGTCTTGAGCACCAGTGAAAGGGATTTCGAAATGGGAGAAGTTAGGAGCAATTTATATAAGGACGGTATTTGGTATCATGATAAGTTACCAATACTACCTAAGTCATTGTTTAGAGATGCGGCAAGATTGACACATGGGCAGAGCCATGTGTCAACAGGGGGGATAGTAGAGCAGGTTCCGAAACACTTTGTGGCCTATTGGATAACGAACTACTTAAAAAAACATTTTTTATAATAGATAAGTATATTAAATGGGAAGAAGCGGTCCCAACTTACTGGGTGGACACGATTAGGGTAGTTGGTTTACTAGGATCTATCTCTTTAAATAATGGATTACATTTTAGCTGATCAGGTAAACCATATTGAATGCCAGAGTTAGGGAGGCCAGAACAGGTAGACATAGAAGTTGAAGATATACTAACAGAACACATGGTTAACCAAACCCGTATGTCCGAGACTTTGTGTCCAACAGGTGAATTACAGGAGAAGACGATTCACTCAATCCAACCAGGAGACTGGGTGTGGATCCAGTCCCTGAGGAGAAAAGAACTGGAAACAGCCACGGTGGGAGGGCACATACAAGTGTTCCTGGTAATAGCCTTCGCGGTGAGAATAGCTGAAAGAGCTACCTGGGTTCATATCACACATTGCGGGAGGGTAAGACACACAGACACTGTCGAACAATCACAGAGTTAGGAGAAGAACCGAATACCAATAAGGTTCGGGGGTTACCTCTCTAACGAAGATTCCCTAACCCGCCCGATCCTCACTGTGTGCGTTCATAGAAGTGAAAGTGTGGGTTGGCCTCTAGCCAGTGATATATTCTCCGGGAGGGGGTGGGGCTTTACAGGGGTACTGGTCAGTCTGAGCTGTCTGATTGTGTAAGCCATATTCCTAATACACCATGAACCACTCGAGAAGTCAGAAAGTGGTAACTTGACCCATAGTGTAGAAGATGATGAGTTTTTATGGCCTAGGTACAAAAGGTCACTCGATCTGGATAAAAAGGAAGTGAGAGTAGAGTTAGGGAAGGATGTCTCAATAGATAGTCTCCCCTTCTGTGTAGATCCCGGTGTAACTCATGGAATCAGGTCATAGCTCACACAGAGAGAGAAGGCTATGTCAATCCACACACCCAATATAGAAACAGATGGAGTATAGTGAAGGCCAGGGTTTTTGACTGCAATCCAGAGCAAGGGAAGTATTGCTTGAAGATAGGAATGACCATTAAAAGCATAAAGAAAGAGGATTTAGGATTATGGTATGTTGGCCTTGACCAGACCATTGTCGACACTGCGGTACCATTCTGAGTAGTAGAGGTTAGGACAGGAGATAGTTCTACCGCCAGCCAGAATACCAGTTGTTCCCCTGATAAAATGGACATTACCCGTGTAGTCATCCAGAGCCAAGGACCGGTGAGGATAATTCAGATGAAAGATCTTAAGGAAGTGATTGAGGTGGAGACTTGGTTTGGGGATTCCAACCTATGGCTGGAATGGATTCAGTATACAGCTAGATCAGTAGCTAAAGAAGAAGGTTATGCCTGCACAACAGCCAAACTTCAGTTGACAACCATCCCCTTTCTAGTCGATGGAATTAATTTACCAAGGGAAATGGCCTGTAGGGTAAAGCTGTTCAGGAAGGCAAGGAAGCCAGACAGTTGCACTGATCTGCATTATCTGTATCCTATGAGGCCATTAGATCCAGACGTCCCCCTTTCACAGTCGCAGGAGGAGACTATTATTGTGTGGCTTGACACAACACACACGGATGGAACGTAGGGGAAGTAAGAACATGCAATAGGACAGAGAATGTTACAACTGACGAGACAATGAGGGACCTGACTGGGTGGTTGAGTTCCGAGGACTTTAGTAAGATAAAAAGGCCGAGAGCGGATGTCTGGTGGTTGTGTGGAGGTATGATGCTGTGGCCAAACCTGCCTGCAAATTGGACTGGTATTTGTGCATTGGTACAGTTAGGCATGCCCTTCACCCTTATACAACACAAAGACCTAGTGCCAGGTGAAAGAGAGGGGAGGAGTGCTCCGTCAGGGTCCTTTGACGATATAATTTACATTGATAGCATTGGGGTTCCAAGGGGGGGGGCTGATGAGTTTAAAGCTAGGAATCAGATATGGGCTGGATTGGAATCAAGTCTTTTTTGGTGGTCGACTTTCAATAAAAATGTGGATTGGATAAATTACATTTATTATAACCAACAGCGTTTCATAAACTATACCAGAGAGGCAATTCAAGGGTTAGCTGAACAGACACTTTGATGGTATTGCAGAATAGAATAGCTAGAATAGCTTTGGATATGTATTTTGGCTGAAAAGGGTGGTGTGTGTGTGATGTTCGGATCTGAATGCTGTACTTTCATCCCTGAGAACACATCCAGATGGATCAATGACCAAGGCCCTGGCCGGTATAAACAATTTAGCTCAGGAGTTAGCAGAAAATTCTGGGGTGGACATGGCACTCACGGGATGGTTTGATAGTACGTTCGGAAAATGGAAAAAGGTTGTAATCACTGTGTTGTGGGCTGCTTTTACCTGTATGACTGTGTTGATATTATGTGGTTGTTGTTTGGTCCCTTGTGCGAGAGGTCTCATTTCCAGGGTTCTGGAGAGATCGATGACGGAACAGATGGTGAGATATGGACCGATTCCAAGTTCAGACCAGTGGGATGACAAATACCTACCGCCGAGCCTGGTGGAGGATTCATTCAATTATGAGGAGCCCATGTTAGACGAGACCATCTTTAATGTTTAGGAAGACTTTTTCTCTAAATGAAGGTCATAGCAAAAATCCTAATCTGAAGAGTTATGACTGGACATAGGCTTAGAACAGTCATTGATAATTATGTAATGAAAATACATGTATTCGTTTTCTTTGATCTAGTTTGATTTTGTGTGACATTTCCGAATCCAGTAAAAATAGATGTGTTATAGTGTATGTGAAATATTTTGCCAATAGGGTGGATTGTAATGGAAATAATATGAAATAATCCTCTGTTTTCAATAAAGAGGGTGTAGAAGGCCAAGAAATGGTCAGAGAGGGCACTTCCTGTACACAATCTTCTCAGGTTTTGGCCTGCCATATGAGTTCTGTTATACTCACAGACACCATTCAAACAGTTTTAGAAACTTTAGGGTGTTTTCTATCCAAATCAAACAATTATATGCATATTCTAGTTTCTGGGCAGTAGTAATAACCAGATTAAATCGGGTATGTTTTTTATCCGGATGTGAAAATACTGCCCCCTACCCTAGAGAGGTTAAGAACTGCTGTGTCGACGGCTGCATTTTAAATCAAATCAAATCAAATGTATTTATATAGCCCTTCGTACATCAGCTGATATCTCAAAGTGCTGAACAGAAACCCAGCCTAAAACCCCAAACAGCAAGCAATGCATGTGAAAGAAGCACGGTGGCTAGGAAAAACTCCCTAGGAAAAACTCCCAAGAAAGTCAAAAACCTAGGAAGAAACCTAGAGAGGAACCAGGATATGAGGGGTGGCCAGTCCTCTTCTGGCTGTGCCGTGTGGATATTATAACAGAACATGGTCAAGATGTTAAAATGTTCATAAATGACCCGCATGGTCAAATAATAATAAAATAATAATAATCATAGTAGTTGTCGAGGGTGCAACAAGCACGTCCGGTGAACAGGTCAGGGTTCCATAGCCGCAGGCAGAACAGTTGAAACTGGAGCAGCAGCACGGCCAGATGGACTGGGGACAGCAAGGAGTCATCATGCCAGGTGGTCCTGAGGCATGGTCCTAGGGCTCAGGTCCTCCGAGAGAAAGAAAGAAAGAAAGAAAGAAAGAAAGAAAGAAAGAAAGAAAGAAAGAAAGAAAGAAAGAAAGAAAGAAAGAAAGAAAGAAAGAAAGAAAGAAAGAAAGAAAGAAAGAAAGAAAGAAAGAGAGAATTAGAGAGAGCATATTTAAATTCACACAGGACACCGGATAAGACAAGAGAAATACTCCAGATGTAACAGACTGACCCTAGCCCCCCGACACAAACTACTGCAGCATAAATACTGGAGGCTGAGACAGGAGTGATCAGAAGACACTGTGGCCCCATCCGATGATACCCCCGGACAGGGCCAAACAGGCAGGATATAACCCCACCCACTTTGCCAAAGCACAGCCCCCACACCACTAGAGGGATGGTTCCAACCACCAACTTACCGTCCTAAGACAAGGCCGAGTATAGCCCACAAAGATCTACGCCATGGCACAACCCAAGGGGGGGCGCCAACCCAGACAGGAAGACCACGTCAGTGACTCAACCCACTCAAGTGACGCACCCCTCCCATGGACGGCATGGAAGAACATCAGTAAGCCAGTGACTCATCCCCTGTAATAGGATTAGAGGCAGAGAATCCCAGTGGAGAGAGGGGAACCGGCAAGGCAGAGACAGCAAGGGCAGTTCGTTGCTCCAGCCTTTCCGTTCACCTTCACACTCCTGGGCCAGACTATACTTAATCATAGGACCTACTGAAGAGATAAGTCTTCAGTAAAGACTTTAACCTCTATGGGCTAGGTGGGACGCTAGCGTGCCACCCGTGGTGCACTCCATCAACAGCAGGTGCATTTCAAGAGCGGCAAATTTGAATCCAAATAAATGTCAAAATTCAAATTTTTCAAACATACAACTATTTTACACCCTTTGAAAGATAAACATCTCCTTAATCTAACCACGTTTTACGATTTCAAAAAGGTTTTACGGCGAAAGCATACATTTTGAGTATGTTAGGACAGTACATTTACAAGAGTTGTGTGTAATGTTTTGTCAATTCAAAGACAGGGTCACCAAAACCATAAAACCAGCTAAAATGATGCACTAACCTTTTACAATCTCCATCAGATGACACTCCTAGGACATTATGTTAGACAATGCATGCATTTTTAGTTCTATCAAGTTCATATTTATATCCAAAAACAGCGTTTTACTATGGCATTGATGTTGAGGAAATCGTTTCCCTCCAATAACCGGCAGTCAAGTCAGCATCACAAATTAAATAATTAAAATTAGAAAACATTGGTAAAATATTATATTGTCATTTAAAGAATTATAGATTTACATCTCTTGAACGCAATCAACTTGCCAGATTTAAAAATAACCTTACTGGGAAATCACACTTTGCAATAATCTGAGCACTGCGCCCAGAAAAATACGCGTTGCGATACAGACTAGTCGTCATGTTGGGGAGATCTAAAATCGAAAATACTATGTAAATAATCCATTACCTTTGATTCTCTTCATCAGATGTTACTTCCAGGTATCACAGGTCCATAACGAATGTAGTTTTGTTCAAAAAAGCTCATCATTTATGTCCAATAATCTCCGTCTTGTTAGCACATGATCTAAGCCCGCCGGACTTCACTTCATGAACGAGGGGAAAAAATATATTTACGTTCGTTCAAACATGTCAAACGTTGTATAGCATAAATCATTAGGGCCTTTTTTAACCAGAACATGAATAATATTCAAGGTGGACGAATGCATTCTCTTTTATAACGTATTGGAACGAGGGTACCCAACATGAACTCGCGCGCCAGGTTTTCTAATGGGCCATCATCGTTCCATGGCTCTTGTTCGGTCAGATCTCCCTCCAGAAGACTCAAAACACTTTGTAAAGGCTGGTGACATCTAGTGGAAGCAATAGGAAGTGCCAAAATATTCCTCAGCCCCTGTGTTTTTCAATGGCATAGGTTTAAAGGTAATACAACACATCAGGTATCCACTTCCTGTCAGAAAATGTCTCAGGGTTTTGCCTGCCAAATGAGTACTGTTATACTCACAGACACCATTCAAACAGTTTTAGAAACTTTAGAGTGTTTTCTATCCATATATAATAAGTATATGCATATTCTAGTTACTGGGTAGGATTAGTAACCAGATTAAATCGGGTACATTTTTTTTATCCAGACGTGCAAATACTGCCCCCTAGCCCTAACAGGTTAATCATTCCAAGAAAACTCATCTGTTTCTTATTGAGTGGTTTAGGTGCTTCTAGAATGGCTGTCTTTCTGGTGGAATTAAGTGTTCTCCCTTCCTGTCTTATTGTGTGTCCCAAATAAATGACCTGTTCGTGCCAGAGCTGTAACTTCCTCTTATTAACTTTATGACCTTGTTCTGCTAAGAACACTAACAGAGCTAGAGTGTTCGCTTTACAGCCCCCCTGGGAGGGATTCGCCACCAATATGTCATCTTCATATATTCAAATGTGGCTCTCCTCTGGAGGGTCAAATCTTCCTAAATTACTCCTAATTACTTTTAAAAAAATCATATAATACCCTTTTATATATCCATTCCCTCCCTTAAAAGGTAAAGCCAAACCAACCTTGGCTATCAGGATATACTACTTATACTAAAATAAAAATACATTAACCAAAATCTGGTACACATAAAGATCCAGGTATTACACTCTAAATCACCTCTTATAGTAGCCGAGTAGATATAACATCCTCCAGTCATTACTCGGCGCTGCTTTCTTTACCAAAAACATTGGAGAATTGCACTATGCTTCATCTCCTTCTCTGATTACTCCCCCTTCTACCCATTCCTCAAATATGGGAGTAATCCCTTTTATTACCTCGGGCTTCATTAAATTTTACTTCTGGTATGGTCTATGATTAGATTTCGGCAATACCTGTATTGGAATTACCCCTTTAACCTGTTTAGGATAGGGGGCAGTATTGACACGGCTGGATAAAAAACATACCCGATTTAATCTGGTTACCACTCCTACCCAGTAACTAGAATATGCATATACTTATTACATATGGATAGAAAACACCCTCAATTTTCTAAAACTGTTTGAATGGTGTCTGTGAGTATAACAGCCACTGCCAGCTACGTAACAGCCACTGCCAGCCTGTGGCGCGATTTTCTATACCTTTAAAATCCTATTACTTTAATTTCTCCAACATATGACTATTTTACAGCCATTTAAAGACAAGACTCTCGTTAATCTAACCACACTGTCCGATTTCAAAAAGGCTTTACAACGAAAGCAAAACATTAGATTATGTCAGCAGAGTACCAAGCCAGAAATAATCAGACACCCATTTTTCAAGCCAGCATATAATGTCACCAAAACCCAGAAGACAGCTAAATGCAGCACTCACCTTTGATGATCTTCATCAGATGACAACCCTAGGACATTATGTTATACAATACATGCATGTTTTGTTCAATCAAGTTCATATTTATATCAAAAACCAGCTTTTTACATTAGCATGTGACGTTCAGAACTAGCATACCCCCCGCAAACTTCCGGGGAATTCGCTAACATTTTACTAAATTACTCACGATAAACGTTCACAAAAAGCATAACAATTATTTTAAGAATTATAGATACAGACCTCCTCTATGCACTCGATATGTCCGATTTTAAAATAGCTTTTTGGTGAAAGCACATTTTGCAATATTCTAAGTACATAGCCCAGGCATCACGGGCTCGCTATTTAGACACCCAGCAAGTTTAGCACTCACCATAATCATATTTACTATTATAAAAGTTTGATTACCTTTTGTTGTCTTCGTCAGAATGCACACCCAGGACTGCTACTTCAATAACAAATGTTGGTTTGGTCCAAAATAATCCATCGTTATATCCGAATAGCGGCGTTTTGTTCATGCGTTCCAGACACTATCCGAAATAGTAAAGAAGTGTCGCGCGCATGGCGCAATTCGTGACAATAAAATTCTAAATATTCCATTACCGTACTTCGAAGCATGTCAACCGCTGTTTAAAATCAATTTTTACGACATTTTTCTCGTAGAAAAGCGATAATATTCCGACAGGGAATCTCCTTTTCGGCAAACAGAGGAAAAAATCCCAAAGGCTGGGGCGGTCGGGGTCACGCGCATAAGCCCAGTGTCCCTTGATCGGCCACTTGAGAAAGGCGATAATGTGTTTCAGCCTGGGGCTGGAATGACGACATTCTGTTTTTTCCCGGGCTCTGAGCGCCTATGGACGACGTGGGAAGTGTCACGTTAGAGCAGAGATCCTTAGTAAATGATAGAGATGGAAAAGAAGTTCAAGAAATGGTCAGACAGGCCACTTCCTGTAAAGGAATCTCTCAGGTTTTGACCTGCCATTTGAGTTCTGTTATACTCACAGACACCATTCAAACAGTTTTAGAAAATTTAGGGTGTTTTCTATCCATATGTAATAAGTATATGCATATTCCAGTTACTGGGTAGGAGTGGTAACCAGATTAAATCGGGTATGTTTTTTATCCAGCCGTGTCAATACTGCCCCCTAGCCCTAACAGGTTAACAGATCTTGACTCTACCAATAGCACGGTTCCCTGCAAACTACCATGTTGTCTTGAACAATGTGTGCCATCATTCCCTATTCAATGGGAGTGACAGCTACATTTCATTTGGTCATTACATCACGTCCCAGCAGGTTCACAGTTTGGATATCAAGACCGGGACGGTTGCCTCCCCTCCAGACTGCTCATGTTTTAAATTGATTGGTGAGGACAACCTTTCCATGAATTGATGTCCATGAAGCTGAGCGAACTATAATCTTTTCCCCATATATTCTTACTCCCTCAGGTTTATCAGCAGCACAGATCGCTGTACGGCATGCTCCTCTGTCACAAAGAAATTGTATTTTCTTTCCCATTACCGTCAATATCAACTGTGGTTTCTGTTCCTGTTGTAATGCCAAATCAATGGTTGCCAATTCAAACACTTCACAATTTGGTTCTGTTACCCCCTCGTCTAGTTCACTCAGATCTTCCCCCTCCTCTGAATCTAGTCATGCCTCATCCTCTTTTTCCTCCTTCCCTGAATCGGGCTGTGGGCGCCTATTGTTCTTCTCTCCCTTCCCACCCCGATTGTCACGCCTGCCTTTTCCCTTATGTCTGCAGATACGGTGATTGTGTCCTACTTGGTTACAGTATTTGCAGGGTGTTTTACAGTCCCTGGCGAAATGTCCTGTTTTATCACAATTAAAACACCGCTTCTCTCCGTCTCTGTCATCGTGTTTCCCTGTTTTTCCCCTCCTGTCTACAGAGTCTCTGCTCCTCCCCGCTATTTCCCCTAGGGTTGCTACCAGGTACTCTGCTCTTTTCTGTTCTTTTTTCATTCTGTCGTTTTTTCCCATCCTGCTCATAGTGAACGGCATATCTCTTTACCTCTGCCAGAGTTGCTGTTCCCTACCCTACTAGAGTCTTTTTTATGGTACGACTTATCTCTGGGCGCATTCCACTGAGGAACGCTATTTTCAGTTGTTGGTGATATGCTGTATCGTTCCCCTGGGCTACCGGTGGCTCTATTAACCCACCGTTGGCATTGAAAACATATTTCAGCCTCTCTAGGTACTGACTTATGGTCTCACTGTCTCCCTGCTTACATTCGTGGACCTTGGAAAAATCGGCATGTCGGTGATAGTGTTCCCTCAGATTATTACACAGCTGTGCTATTTTGTCGGCATATGGCCCATCTGCTACCCAGGGCAATACCACCAAATCATTATGTCCAGGTACCCACTGTCCCCGGACTGCTGCCCAGTCCTTCCCCACCAGCTGTCTTACTGCTCTCTCAATCTCCCCTGTGTCTAGCTTAAAGCTGGCTGCAAGACCTTCCAGATCTCTTCTGAACCCTTCTATACCTGTTTTAGGATGCACTACACCTTCTACGGCTCGGACCACATCTCTCTGTGTCCATGCCCTGTATACATCCAGAGTGGCCAGTGCCCCATCATCCCCAGCCCGTGGGTTTGGCAATGCTATCATAGGGTACTGGCCACTCTCCCCATCCTCCTCTATCCATTCTGAATCTCCCTGGCTTCTTTCTCTCCCTGGACTCTGATTATGGGGATCCAGTCTACTGAGGGCCTTAGGTCTTCCACACTTATGTCCTAGTCCCCGTCTATCTTTTTCCCATTCTTGGGTTAATTTTCTGAACTCTCTATCCTCACTCTTTCTCCTTACTGGCTCAGTACTCTCCTCTCTCAACTTCAGTAGTTCCTCTCTCTCCTTTCGCTGTTCTTCCAGCAGCCTTCTCAGGGCTTTGACTGTCCTGTCCTCTTCACTATCTTCATGTCTATGTTTTACCATTAACTCTAGCTTTTCTACATCTAAACGTCCATTAAGTTCGTACTTCTTTGTCCATTTTGGGCCAAAATAAATGTTCCTTTTATCCTTGGATTCGATATACCTCTCATCCCCGGTTAATTCCGGGACCTCCTTTGAGGATTTACCACCCATGTTATTCAATTACCTTCCTTGTTATTATGCTTATTCTCACAATCTATGTGTGTGCTTTTACTGTTTTTATACTTAAATCTTACAATCTATATATTTTAACTTGTCCCAGACTACTTCCCATATATTTTTACTAGTCCCAGACAACTTCCCATATACCCCTAATAGTCCCAGACTATTTCCCATATATTTTGAATAGTCCCAGACTATTTTCCATATATTTTTACTAGTCCCAGACTACTTCCCATATTCCTCTAATAGTCCCAGACTACTTCCCATATTCCTCTAATAGTCCCAGACTATTTTCCATATATTTTTAATAGTCCCAGACTACTTCCCATATTCCTCTAATAGTCCCAGACTATTTTGATACGGGGTAGTTTATTTTGGTAATGGCCTCAACTACCTTGAGACATTGCGGACCCAATTTTGTTCAATACTCAGCCCACCGTTTTATATTTATCTAGATACTTTGTTACTTTTGAACTTTCTCTATATAAACTTTTTTTTAAACGGTATACTGAATATGAATCCTCCTGGACTTTAGTAATTATCACCTTACCTACGCAAGATTTATACCAATGTATACGTCTAATGCAAGTTTAGATCGTACCCCCAAAACCATGAATAAAGACTACTGACCTTATTCTTGCAGCTGAGAATTCAATGTAGGTTGGATCTCGTCACCACCTCTGTCGTGTACCAGTTCACCACTGGCCTGAAATAAACCCTCAATTCAAAGGTCAGGTCTTTGTCTTACGGATCCTGGATCCGCCCGTGCACGGTTTCCAGCAGTTCCTTGGGACGACAGAGGCAGGTATTGAGATCCGGCTCGAAGGACCAAGTTGTCACAAGAATTTTCATCCCAATGTTATTAACTCAAAACTCACTATATGCTTTGACCAATTCCCCGGGGGTTGTAAGGCGCCGGTTAACCTCTCTAGGGCAGGTGGCACCAAATCGTCCCACCTACGTAACAGCCAGTTGAATCCTGTGGTGCGATTTTCAAATACCTTAGAAATGCTATTACTTCAATTTCTCAAACATATGACTATTTTACAGCTATTTAAAGACAAGACTCTCGTTAATCTAACCACACTGTCCGATTTCAAAAAGGCTTTACAACGAAAGCAAAACATTATGTCAGCAGAGTACCCAGCCAGAAATAATCAGACACCCATTTTTCAAGCTAGCATATAATGTCACAAAAACCCAGAAGACAGCTAAATGCAGCACTAACCTTTGATGATCTTCATCAGATGACACACCTAGGACATTATGTTATAAAATATATGCATGTTTTTTTCAATCAAGTTCATATTTATATCAAAAAACAGCTTTTTACATTAGCATGTGACGTTCAGAACTAGCATACCCCCCGCAAACTTCCAGGGAATTTACTAACAATTTACTAAATTACTCACGGTAAACGTTCACAAAAAGCATAACAATTATTTTAAGAATTATAGATACAGAACTCCTCTATGCACTCGATATGTTCGATTTTAAAATAGCTTTTTGGTGAAAGCACATTTTGCAATATTCTAAGTACATAGCCCAGCCATCACGGGCTAGCTATTTAGACACCCGGCAAGTTTAGCCTTCACCAAAATCAGATTTACTATAATAAAAATGTTATTACCTTTCCTGTTCTTCGTCAGAATGCACTCCCAGGACTTCTACTTCAATAACAAATGTTGGTTTGGTCCCAAATAATCAATCGTTATATCCAAACAGCGGCGTTTTGTTCGTGCGTTCTAGACACTATCCAAAATGGTAAATCAGGGTCGCGAGCATGGCGCATTTCGTGACAAAAAATTTCTAAATATTCCATTACCGTACTTCGAAGCATGTCAACCGCTGTTTAAAATCAATTTTTATGCAATTTATCTCGTAAAAAAGCGATAATATTCCGACCGGGAATCTACGTTTCGGTAAATAGAGGGAAAAACAGAAAGACGGGGGCGGCCAGTGCACGAGCCTAAGCCCACTGTCCCTTGATCGGCCACTTGACTAAGGCGATAATGTGCTTCAGCCTGGGGCTGCAATGACGACATTCTGTTTTTTCCCGGGCTCTGAGAGCCTATGGGAGCCGTGGGAAGTGTCACGTTACCGCAGAGATCCTTTGTTTTGGGAAGAGATGTCAAAGAAAGCCAATAAATGGTCAGACAGGCCACTTCCTGTAAAGGAATCTCTCAGGTTTTTGCCTGCCATATGAGTTCTGTTATACTCACAGACAACATTCAAACAGTTTTAGAAACTTTAGGGTGTTTTCTATCTATATATAACAAGTATATGCATATTCTAGTTACTGGGTAGGATTAGTAACCAGATTAAATCGGGTACGTTTTTTATCCGGCCGTGTAAATACTGCCCCCTAGCCCTAACAGGTTAACTGATCATTTCATGGTATGACTGTAAACACTGATAAAGTATCATAAACATCATGTTGGTATGACTGTAAACACTGATAAAGTATCATAAACATCATGTTGGTATGAATGTAAACACTGATAAAGTATCATATACATCATGTTGGTATGATAGCTGCGCCGGGCAGACGGGCCACTCGGGCTGACCCTGGCAGACGGACCACTCGGGCTGGGCAGAAGGGCAGGAGGGCCACTCGGGCTGGGCCGGAGGGCAGGAGGGCCACTCGGGCTGGGCCGGAGGGCAGGAGGGCCACTCTGGCAGACCCGGGCAGTCGGGCCACTCTGGCAGACCCGGGCAGTCGGGCCGCTCTGGCAGCTCCGGGCAGTCGGGCCGCTCTGGCAGCTCCGGGCAGTCGGGCCGCTCTGGCAGCTCCGGGCAGTCGGGCCGCTCTGGCAGTTCCGGGCAGTCGGGCAGTCGGGCCGCTCTGGCAGCTCCGGGCAGTCGCGTCGCTCTGGCAGCTCCGGGCAGTCGCGCCGCTCTGGCAGCTCCGGGCAGTCGCGCCGCTCTGGCAGTTCCGGGCAGTCGGTCGGCTCTGGCAGTTCCGGGCAGTCGGGCGGCTCTGGCGGCTTCTGACTGGCGGGCGGCACTGGCGGCTCCTGACTGGCGGGCGGCTCTGGCGGCTCCTGACTGGCGGGCGGCTCTGGCGACTCCTGACTGGCGGGCAGCTCTGGCGACTTACGACTGGCGGGCACCTCTGGCGACTTACGACTGGCGGGCAGCTCTGGCGACTTACGGCTGGCGGGCAGCTCTGGCGACTTACGGCTGGCGGGCAGCTCTGGCGACTTACGGCTGGCGGGCAGCTCTGGCGACTTACGACTGGCGGGCAGCTCTGGCGACTTACGACTGGCGGGCAGCTCTGGCGACGTACGACTGGTGGGCAGCTCTGGCGACTTACGACTGGCGGGCAGCTCTGGCGACTTACGACTGGCGGGCAGCTCTGGCGACTGTTGACTGGCGGGCAGCTCTGGCGACTGTTGAATGGCGGGCAGCTCTGGTGACTGTTGACTGGCGGGCAGCTCTGGTGACTGTTGACTGGCGGGCATCTCTGGTGACTGTTGACTGGCGGGCAGCTCTGGTGACTGTTGACTGGCGGGCAGCTCTGGTGACTGTTGACTGGCCACTCTGGCAGCTCCGGGCAGTCTGGCCACTCTGGCAGCTCCGGGCAGTCTGGCCACTCTGGCAGCTCTGGGCAGTCTGGCCACTCTGGCAGCTCCGGGCAGTCTGGCCACTCTGGCAGCTCCGGGCAGTCTGGCCACTCTGGCAGCTCCGGGCAGTCTGGCCACTCTGGCAGCTCCGGGCAGTCTGGCCACTCTGGCAGCTCCGGGCAGTCTGGCCACTCTGGCAGCTCCGGCTCAGGATTCACCAGGCTGGGGAGACATAACGGAGGCCTGGCTCTGGGCGCAGGCCCTGGACTCACCAGTCTGGGAAGACCCGCTGGAGGCCTGGTTTGAGGAGGTGGCACAGGAGGGACCAGGGTGGAGAGACCCAATGGAGGACTGGTCCGTGGAGGAGACACGGGCTTGACCAGGATAGGGAGACCCACTGGAGGACTGGTCCGTGGAGGAGACACGGGCTTGACCAGGATAGGGAGACCCACTGGAGGACTGGTCCGTGGAGGAGGCACGGGCTTGACCAGGATAGGGAGACCCACTGGAGGACTGGTCCGTGGAGGAGACACGGGCTTGACCAGGATAGGGAGACCCACTGGAGGACTGGTCCGTGGAGGAGGCACGGGCTTGACCAAGATAGGGAGACCCACTGGAGGACTGGTCCGTGGAGGAGGCACGGGCTTGACCAGGGTGGGAAGACATGCAGGAGGCCTGGTTCTGGGCTTAGGCACAGGACGTGCAGGGCTGGGAAGACATGCAGGAGGCCTGGTTCTGGGCTTAGGCACAGGACGTGCAGGGCTGGGAAGACATGCAGGAGGCCTGTTTCTGGGCGCAGGCACAGTATTTACCAGACAACCAGCACACACCTCAGGACGAGTATGGAGAGCTGCCTCAGGTGACATTCCCACGACACGCTCATTAGGGCGAATGCCGTACTTTATGCACCACACTAGCAGCTCTCTCATCTCGCTCTCTCTTAATTTCCCCATTAACCCCGTCACAGTCTCTGCCTCATATCCCTCGCTCACCTCCAATGTCATCCCGACTGGCTCTGGTACCGACCTCAGCTCCACCGACTGTCCCGTGTGCCCCCCCCAAAAAAATTATTGGGGCTGCCTCTCGCACTCGTTGCGCTCTCTCTCCTCGTAATAGCGCCTCTCCGCTCTCGCCGCTTCAATCTCCCACTGCGTGAGGCGATCATCCCCAGGCTGAGTCCATGGTCCCTCTCCGTCCAGGATCTGTTCCCAAGTCCATTGGTCCATAACGCTGTACTCCTGCTGCTCCTTCCTCTTCCGCCGCTTGGTCTGGGTTTGGTGGGTAATTCTGTAACGGCTGTCTGAGGAAGAAGTGTACCAAAATGCGGCGGAGTTAGGGTTCGTCATATTTAATTCAACGAACACTATGCAATTCACAAAAACAACAAAACTGACAGCCAACACAGTCCTGTCAGGTGCAACCACAATGACAAGAACAATTACCCACGAAACACAAAGGAAACGTAGGCAACTTATGTGTGACTCCCAATCAACCACAACCCTCTACAGCTGTGCCTGATTGGAAGTCACACGGCCAAAATCAATGAAACAATAAAAAACACACACTTCCTTCTGCCACATCCTGACCCAACTACACCCTCTACTGGTCAGGACGTGACAGTATCATAAACATCATGTTGGTATGACTGTAAACACTGATAAAGTATCATATACATCATGTTGGTGTGACTGTAAACACTGATAAAGTATCATATACATCATGTTGGTGTGACTGTAAACACTGATAAAGTATCATATACATCATGTTGGTATGACTGTAAACACTGATAAAGTATCATATACATCCAAATAATCTCAAAATTAAAATTCAAGTATTATATGGCATTTTAAAGATACTCTACTCGTTAATCCAATCACATTGTCTTATTTCAAAAAGGCTTTACGGTGAAAGAAAAACATTACATTATTTTAGCATCTCAGCCATTTTCAAAGCCGATAGCCATCACAAAACCAGATATACAGCTAAAATTAAGCACAAACCTTTGACAATCTGAATCAGATGACCCTCCTAGGACATCATGTTAGACAATACATGCATTTTTTGTTCGATCAAGTTTATATTTATATCCAAAAATACCGATTTTTACATTGGTGCGTGACGTTCAGAAAATGTTTTCTCCCCTTAACAGCCGGTGAAAAGGCACATTTAATTTACGGAAGAACTCATAAAACGTTGAAAAAAAAAATCTAACAATTATTTAAAGAATTACAAATAATCTACTCCTTTATGCAACCACTTTGTCAGATTTCAAAAATAACGTTACGGAAAAAGCAACATTGTTCAATATTCTGAGTACAGAACTTAGCCTTCAATGCTAAGCTATACAGTTAGCCTTCAATGCTAAGCTATACAGTTAGCCTTCAATGCTAAGCTATACAGTTAGCCTTCAATGCTAAGCTATACAGTTAGCCTACAACCACGGCGTCGACAAATCTCTAACAATATGTTGGAAATATTTACTTACCTTTTGCTGATCTTCGGCGGAATGCACTCGGGATGGGCTCCCACTTCCACAAGAAAAATTTTCATTTGTTCTGCAAAAGTCCATCATTTATGTCCAAAATACGTCCGTTTTGTTGACCCGTCCAGAACTACATGTTACCATGCCAATGTGGCGTGGACGCAAATCCGTAGACGAAATGGCCAAAAAATTCCATTACCATTTGTAGAAACACGGCAAACGATGTTTACAATCAATCCTTTAGGGTATTTTTTAACGTAAAATTGGGATAATTTAACAACGGGGCTGTAGGTATTCAGTCATACAAGAACAAATAGACGCAGCCCGTCTGGTGTTCAACCTTCCCAAGTTCTCTCACGTCACCCCGCTCCTCCGCACACTCCACTGGCTTCCAGTTGAAGCTCGCATCCGCTACAAGACCATGGTGCTTGCCTACGGAGCTGTGAGGGGAACGGCACCTCCGTACCTTCAGGCTCTGATCAGGCCCTACACCCAAACAAGGGCACTGCGTTCATCCACCTCTGGCCTGCTGGTCCCCCTACCTCTGAGGAAGCACAGTTCCCGCTCAGCCCAGTCAAAACTGTTCGCTGCTCTGGCACCCCAATGGTGGAACAAGCTCCCTCACGACGCCAGGACAGCGGAGTCAATCACCACCTTCCGGAGACACCTGAAACCCCACCTCTTTAAGGAATACCTGGGATAGGATAAAGTAATCCTTCTAACCCCCCTCCCCCCCTTAAAAGATTTAGATGCACTATTGTAAAGTGGTTGTTCCACTGGATATCATAAGGTGAATGCACCAATTTGTAAGTCGCTCTGGATAAGAGCGTCTGCTAAATGACTTAAATGTAAATGTAAATAAAAACAACAGCTAAGTCACGTGGATGCGAGTCATAAGACACCTGTTCTCTGATTGGCCAGGGATTGAATGAGACAGAATTTTCTGCCCGGTTACAGATGACGGATGAAAGCAGTGCCTAAAGATTGTTGACAGCCAATGGAAGAGTCAGGATTTACGTTGCACCTACCATGTCATTGTAGTTTTTTCAAGGGATTGAAAAGAAAACTACATTTCGAATTTCTCCCACTTCCTGACTCAATTTTTTCTCAGGTTTTTTTTGCCTGCCATATGAGTTCTGTTATACTCACAGACACCATTCAAAGAGTTTTAGAAACTTTAGGGTGTTTTCTATTCAAATCTACTAATAATATGCATATTCTAGTAACCTGAGGAAGAGAATCACTTAGCCTTTCAACTAATTTTCAAATGATTGGATGCCTATTTAAAAACACTTTTTCAACATTTCAAGATAGCAATTAGTTCAGTTTGATCTTATTAAAGACAGCTGTATATATTTTTTATTCATTTTGACATTTTTTTTTGGACCCAAAAATATTCTATGTTCACGCCTACTTTTTTTGCACTATGTTTGAAGGCTGTCAACTTCTTGTCAGGGGGAGAATCACTTAGCCTTTCCACTAAATTTCAAATGATAGGATGCCTATTTTAAAACACTTTTTCAACATTTCAAGATAGCAGTTAGTTCAGTTTTATCTTATTAAAGACAGCTGTATATTTTTTTTATTCATTTTGACATTGTCAAGAGGTTAACTTGCAAGGAAGCATTTCAGTACATAATACTTGCATTGTACTTCATATTATTATAGATATTTTAGGGTTGCCATGGATTTCAAGCAGGCAATGCCATCAGGTCCAAACCCAAAACAAGGAAATTGTAGGAGACAGGTGTGTTGGGGTTTCCTGCCAGCATGACCACCCGCTTCACTTCCTGAACATGAAAAAGGGTGAAAGGTGGGATGCAGTAATAAGGAGTTTTTTTTCAGTTTCTTATTCAGTATTTTATTTCAGTGTTGATTAATTTAGTTAATTTAGTAAATTGTATTTAGTTGTTTAGTGCAGATAATGATGTACTTCTTCTGTAGTTTGTCAAATGCAGTGAACCTGCTGAGACATGAAGGAGGGGATGAGAGGCCAGAACATCAACCTCATCTTCATGGAGGACATTGATGCCAGATGCAGTGAACCTGCTGAGAGATGAAGGAGGGGATGAGAGGCCAGAACATCAGTCTCATCTTCATGGAGGACATTGATGCCAGATGCAGTGTCACCTGTGACAGTATTCATAAAGAGTAGGAGAGCTGATCTAGGATCAGTTTAGCCTTATAGATCATAATGCATCAGATTACATGGAGAGGAGGACCTGATCCTAGATTATAATGAATCAGATTACATGGAGAGGGGGGACCTGATCCTATATCATAATGAATCAGATTACATGGAGAGGGGGGACCTGATCCTATATCATAATGAATCAGATTACATGGAGAGGGGGGACCTGATCCTAGATCATAATGAATCAGATTACATGGAGAGGGGGGACCTGATCCTAGATCATAATGAATCAGATTACATGGAGAGGGGGAACCTGATCCTAGATCATAATGAATCCGATTACATGGAGAGCCGGATA